>NC_061110.1:76169359-76181859 GCF_015104395.2 Macrobrachium nipponense | reverse complement strand
GCTCCCTTAAAAAGAGGGGGGGGGGAGGGGGGGAGTAGGATGGCCCTTTTAAGGGGTGGGATTTCATAATAAGGCTATTTAGAGATCTAGGCCCTTGTGCATAGTGCCTCGGTAGGACCCCTGGGGGCCAGCAAAGGACTCTCTTAAACCACCGGAATAAGTGGCTCCAAAATTTGACGAGGCAGAACTTGTAATGTGGAAAAAACTGACTAATATATTGAACATGTGGTCGATGGTATGATTAATTCTGTGAAATGTCCAAATATGCAATTAGTGTTCGTTAAAGTTTTGTTCTCAAAGCAAATATTTGCATAATCTAAAATCATATTCATCTACACACTTGAACGTTTCTTCTTGCAGTCATATATGTATGCTGAGAGAGACCAAATAAATTGCAATCTATTACAAGATTGCAATAATTGAATTCAGTATCTATAACCGTTTCCAACTCGATAAATATTACGGAAATGTTTTTGCAGGATTATTAAACCACAAACCAAAATTTAAACAAAATTAATTACTGAAAAAAAATAAAAACATTACTTCTTATATTGCTATTACATTAGCTATAAGCCCCAGTTTCAATAAAAACTGTGATGGAATCAATCTCTGTGAAATGACAAAGAAGTTTCTTGTGAGAGAACTTTTAAACGCTATCTGGTGAAATAGATTGAAGGTAACATATTTTCATTGTCAAATAAATGACACCTTACATAGAAATTAAAAAAAAAAAAAACTAAATATGAAACTTCTGCGGTTTTTCCTCTCATACCAGTCGGTAATAATTATAAAGATGAATGTAAAATTCTAGAAATTCATGATACAATATATATATATATAATATATATATATATATATATATATATATATATATATATATATTATATATATATATATGTATGTATATATATGTATGTATATATATTTAAATTATATATATATATATAATAAATATATATATATATATAGATATATATATATATATATATATATATATATATATATCATATATATATCTATATATATATATATATATATGTATATATATATATATATGTGTGTGTTGTGTGTGTATATATATGAATAGAGATTGTGAAAGCATATTTCTATAATGTAAGCATTACCTATACAATAAACCATTTACTTTTTCAAAATAAATGTTTATGTCAAACAGTCATATTAAATTGTCAAATTAAACGGTATAGATATATATATATATATATATATATATATATATATATATATATATATAAATGTATATAAATATATAAATGACCGATACTGTATCTGTGATTACATGTATTTTATTTCCCTTTTTTTATGTTATAATCCTACTTCACCATATACACACACACATACATACATGCAAACACCACACAAACACCCACACACGACACACACACACAA
This sequence comes from Macrobrachium nipponense, assembly GCF_015104395.2. Lineage (NCBI taxonomy): Eukaryota > Metazoa > Arthropoda > Malacostraca > Decapoda > Palaemonidae > Macrobrachium > Macrobrachium nipponense. Next base: position 76,180,452 of record NC_061110.1, on the reverse strand, counting down.
CACACACACACATATATATATATATATATATATATATATATATATATATTATCACAAAATCACTGACAATGTTTCTAATGAGCGAAGGAATGACATTTAATTTCTCAGAACAAAACAACATTAAAAGTGTAATGATGTTAGCGTAATAAAAATATGAATGAATAACGGTATATGAATAAAATCGTTTCGTCGCGAACCTATTGTAAACAACACGCAAAATGTCGGACTAGATAGATTATCAGACGTTGATTCTAACGATATCTACGTATGTGTTGCCTTTCCTCCGGCATTTTCGACATTTTGCGCCTTTATGTGGAAGATGGTAATGAGAAATAATAAATACTGATCTTCATAACGTCACAAGTTGTAATGAAAATGAGAAAGAGAGTGAGAGAGAGAATAGCATTTCGGGGCCAGGCAACCGGAGACGTCTTCACCTGACGTGGATGTAATGTCGCCGCCGCAGAACCTTGACAGGAGCGAGCGAGGTTGGCTTAAGCAGGAGCAGGAAACGTCACCATTTTGTTTGGCTGGTGATCGTCGTGTCGTCACCATCGCCGTCGTCGCGCTCTCTACTCGGCGGCGACAAGCAGCTCAGCAGCAGCAGCAGAGCGCAATGGCCCGCCCGCTCGCTGGTGACAAAATCTAGGCAGGTAGAAAGAACACCGACGGCGGCAAGTCGCTCAAAGAACAGCGCGCGAGAAAGAATAGAACTTGAAATTTAGACCGAGCGCTGGGACTTATATGAAATCATTCAGCGCTGAAAGGAAAATTGAGAGTAAAATGTTTTAAAGGTGTAATAGGACGAAAACCTCGCAGTTGCACTGTGAAGCAACTGTTGGAAGAGGATGGAAAGTATGATGGAGGTATAGAAAAGGAAAGTATGATGGAGGTATGGTATAGGAAAGTATGACGGAGGTATAGTAAAAGGAAAGTATGATGGAGGTATAGTAAAGCAAAGAATGATGGAGTTATAGAAAAGGATAGAAGAATAGAGGTATGGTAAAAGGAATGAAACGGGTTGCAGTTAGGGAAACGAGAGCACGCTGCAAACAGAAAGGGGAGTGGATTTGTCAATAGTCTATAACAACAGGATCCTGGGGAACAACTTACGTCCGTAACGAATCAAAGATTATAAAAAATCAGTAACCATAATAACTTACTGCACACTTCCGGATACTGAAACTATAGTAAACACGCTTTAGATAAAGGCAAGCTATTGTTGGCTCATCTAGTTTGATGGTCACTTGGGCTTTCATAAAGGAGACAAAAGATGATTTGATTTCTATTTTTACACAGGGGCACAAAAGGCTTTCGATCCTGACCGTCTGTTGAACTTCCATTATCACCTCTCTCTCTCTCTCTCTCTCTTCTAAAACTATTTAATGTTTATGTAATAAATTTCATAAAATTTAATTCTTATAATATTCGTTCATACGAAACACACGCATATACGAATATACATATTCACATATACATATTATATACATACATACATACATACATATATACATATATATATATATATATATATATATATATATACACACACACATACTACATGATAAATTAGATCATTGTACATTTAGGAGAATGATGCTCATATAAACAAAGAAAAGTAATCATGGAGAGTTATGTTACGTCTACTATTCCTACCTGATGACGAGAAAAGATATGATAAATCTGATATCAACTTAGTTTTATATTTAAACGCAACTTGTTGAAAAATACATATACGCATACATACATGCGCGCACACGAACCACACACACAATATAAATGGTATATATATATTATATATATATATATATATATGTATATATATAGCTATAATATATGATATAGTATATAATATATATACTATATCTATATATATATAGATATAATATATTTATATATATATAACACACACACCACACACACACACATATATATATATATATATATATATATATATATATATATATATAAATATAATATATATATATTAATATATATATATTAATAATCGTCAATTAGACATAAGGAAACTCACGCGATAATACATTTTTCATAAAACTCATTGCATACTTCACATGATATTCAATTATGATTTCTCTCTCTCTCTCTTCTCTCTCTCTCTCTCTCTCTCTCTCTGTGGGCCTGTCAACGAAATGGCGCCAAGTTGTGACATCGCGAAACGATTCCGGGTGAATAATGATAAGGTTCTTGAATATTATGGAGCCAAATTACGGACGTCCGGTTAATCCAATGGGGGTTTCGCTCCGCCCACTTTTCAGACGGTTGACTGCAAGCTCTCTCTCTCTCTCTCGTTCCTCTCTCTCTCTCTCTCTCTCTCTCTCTCTCTAATGAATATTTCTAAGAACATACAGAATGTAAATTTGTGATTATATGTTTTTAAAGAGGATATATGTATATATATACACATTATCTAAATATACATATATATTAGTTATATAATATCCCTGCCTACATTATATAAGAGAACAGCAACTGAACTCGATACAGAAGGGACAACGAAAGAGACGCCTTAATAGTAATTAAGGAATATGCTATAAGTGGTGATATTAATATCGATCAAAAAACTTCTCATATCACTAAAACTGTGTTTATCTTTTTTATGACCATCTCATTTCAACTACAGAACAACAAGATGTCTGCACTGCAATACCTCTCGAAAGGACAATGATTTGCGCTCGAGTCGGCAAGAACGGTGAACGTAAAAGCACGGTTTACCGTACAGCAGAGGTCCTTGATGCACGACCCGTCAGCACTTACTAGTTACCCGACACACGTCGTCTGCACGAGAGCCGCTTAGTCGAGCCCTAACAGGTGTGGGGCTTCGTCGCAAGCTCTGAAAAAGTTGGTCAAGGGAACCCCGCCGAAGTGGGTGACTGAACGACTATTCTCTCGTCTGTCAAAATAAAGAGGAATATGTCGGATTATTGGAATCAAGTGTAAGATACAGAATCGAGGCACAAAATGCGAGGACAAGGCGAAAAGTTCACCCTGCAGCGTGAGATACGCGTCACACAGCGCATACCGTGAGCGACGAACCAAAAGCCACACCACATCGAAATATAAAGCACATGAAGGCGACCACATCAACTCTGCGACCTCAACGCATCGCGGCAACGCAGCAGGGAAGCCACTACCCGGTACACTATGACTAAAACACTGGCCGCGAACATTTCAGACGCAGCAAAGGCTTCGTCAAAGGTACAGACTGAACAAAACGGTACAACACAGGAGGTCATTAAGGTACACTGCAGCGTACACTCAAACGCACACCTCCGTTCGACGCTAGTCGGCAATTGAGAGGTTACATCCACGTCCAATTGCCCTATTTAACATGCATCGTATGGAGAGTATGGAAAGGGTAAACTGGCATCATGATGACAGTATAATGATGGGGTTAGACGTCCACGACTGCGTCGGGGGAATCTAGGGTAGGAATGGGGGAGGGGGGGGGCGCCAGAGGGATAGGTGGTCAGGGGATGGTCTGAGGGCGGCATTCCGTGGACGGCGGAGTGGGGACTCTTGGCAGGGTACCGGCTGGAGGTGGGTGGAGGGAAGGGTGGGTTTCAAACCCACTAATAGTTAGTGAGGGTGTGGGCGCTGGCAGGTGGGTTGCAAAGCATTTAATCATCGTTAATAATCCCGCTCTTGCAACCCGTCTGGAGAAGGAGAAGGAAGATAAATACCGAGCGATGAATAATAATGAGTAATGAAGTTCGGGGAGACCAGTGAATAACGTCGATGGGTTATTGCAGATAAGATATCGCATTTTACAGACGTTATTAGCATTCCCTTCCCTCTGGACGGCTCCTCCAGCACTACACGGGCAAGAGCTAAGGATTTTTAGACGGATTAAAACGAAGCCAATTCTTTCGCAGCGTCTACTTCTGCAATATCAACTTCTACCTCCCATCCTCATTTTCCTTTAATAAGAAACGCCTGATTATAGAGTTAAGAAGCATGAGATACTGTCAACTCATTTAAATAGGTAAGATCAGACGGAGAGAGAGCCATTCTCCAACTGTTGAGCCGGGAGGCTGCCCGACACTCTCGCATGCAAAGCAACGCGGCTTCTTTCTGGCTCTGACTTGCCGCTGATCGGCTCACTGACAAGCCCGGTTCGCTGAATGTCCCTAAGAGCTGACAAAGAAACTTTTTGCTTCTGTCAAACCTGACAAAGGGGAGACGATGATGAATTTTCTCTCTCAGCTGACGTGCAGACCGAAAATTTGAGGAGCCAATGGTTTTCTTTTGGTGTCGACCGAAAGATAAACTTTCTCAAAAAAGAAACAAGGAAAAAAAATGGCTTTGTAGTATATATACGGGGATAGAATGCTGAATCTTTCTTGGAGTTGGCCTCGAACCAGAAGCTGGGTGATTTTCCTCTAGACTACCCAATGAAAGCTTTTTGAATGCCAAACATAATGGTATTTATCATTTCTTGAGCTTACTGATAGGTAAGGGTTTTGACACAACCAGTTAATATTTCTTTTTCACTTAATATTTCTTTTTCACTGCCATAAGTAAATAAGAAGCTTTCCCTCTGGACAATAAGCAATGGTTTTTTTGTGTAACTGAAAAACAGGCTTGTTGACTGTAGGATATAATATATGTTTCTCATGAAGTTAACTAGTGCTAAGAGTACTGTGAGCTTTTATTTATTGGTGTACAAAATTATACCTTTTAATGAAGCCAGTGAATTCACAGAATTTATTATCTGGAGCTAACTGGACAATAAGACCTCACGCTGGAAGAAGAAGAAACTGACATATTTTTTGCCAAACTGTGCTTACGGAATTTATGAATGAATAAAGTCAATGCTCCTAGAGTTTACTCGCAACAAACTATTCCGCCTAATCGGTAAGACATCTTATTTTCATATGAAGCCAAATACCATACGAAAATTTTATATAAGGACAATTTAGCAGAATTCGCTTAAACTAAAAATATAGAATTGTTTATGTCTAAGATTCTTGGAAATGACTTCCGATTACTCTCACCACACTAAAGTCAAAATAATGTTGAGAGAGTTAGCAAGCTGATATACAGACCACGACTTGGCAATAGTTACGGACTGATGATTTTTTCCCCTTTTAGGGAGACCAAATCATGTATATAATAAGTGATGATGTTTGGACAGTAATGATACGGTCAGTTTTGAAGAAAGGGCAAGGAGAAAGGCGTTGTTTTTCACAGCCTTCTTATTTAGCTATCTTTTCTTTAACGGAACGGGGCAAGGGTCCTGACATAATGACGGGCATGATTGCCCACTGTGCTTCTGACAGACTGGCTACCTGAATTCACACACTGTATGTAATTCCGCCGAACAAATCTATGTACAGTAAAGAGACAAATGACAAGAAGGGACATATTATAAGTCAGTCTTATTGAAAAAATAGTTATGAACATGCAATCTGACACGTTTATTTTCAATCTAATTTTCAAAACTCGTTCACTCAGTTATTTCTCTTGTGAAACAGACAGTCGTCCGTGTCAAAGCTCAGGCTGCTTCATCAACAATAGCAAGGCACACCTTAATTGAGGCATTAGCCTTGTTGCTAACCTAGACATCAGGTTGCTTTAATAATTCTGCCTTCATCATAATGATTCAGACCCAATTTCATACTAATGATTCAGCATGGCATCAAGTTGTTCAGTGATAGCACTTAGCTCTGGAAATGCAATGTCAGTTCTGACATCAGGTTGCTTCAACAATTACCCCAAGTGTGTTATCTTTGTTAATCCAAAGATAACGGCTACAGAACAACTACTTTCAAATTTTGTTCCAGTAAACTTATTTTATCAACTGTATTATAGGGATATTTTTCTCACTACCTCTCCATGAAAACTTCCTTAAGTGTCGTCCCTAAATGCTACATTCGCTTCCTTCAATAGTTATAGAGAGAGAGAGAGAGAGAGAGAGAGAGAGAGAGAGAGAGAGAGAGAGAACTGCACTGATTGAACATGACTCTCTGTATAACTATGATTCCAGGTAGTACTATCCCTCAGAGGTTACTGTCTGTTACGCGGTGTATGATTCTCAACACAGATTATCCAGGGTCCCGACTCGAGTAGGCATTAAGGAATGAATAATGAGTGTAGGCGTTTTTCATATGTAAGCTGTATTGTACAACAGAACATACAGTGCTTAGCAATGAACTTTTCGATTGTCATTAATTATCATTAAAGCTGAACGACAGGTCGTGTATAATTTTTGGTATAAATAATATACACCTGGGAATTCTAGTTGTAATTAATTCAATCAATTTTTACCTTAATCAATAATTATGTTAAACATACGTCAAGGGAGATATTATGTGGTCTGTAAACACTTCAAATGACCAAAAAACGAAAGAAGTCACTTTTTTTTCTGACAGGTTTTGTGGTTTTTGGATAATTTATGTTTTAATGCACTTACTTTAAATAGGTTCGCTCGTACTGGGATCAAGTAATGAGGTTAGCCAAATGTCTACATATTTCATATGGTCCAGATCTGAAGTAAGAAATAGGGAGGAAGGAAAAATACTTATAATAATAAGACTTTATATGAATCATGACGAAGGAATCAACGAAACCGGTGAAAATACATTTTCAAGCTATGTGAATTTATAGAAAATAATAATGACAACAATAACTGCTCAACATTCATTGGTTTTCGCTGGATATTAGAATGTTTTTGTATAATTTGCATACTGCTCCCATTGAAACACTTATAATAATCAATAATTGAACGATGGGTATAGATCGTAATCACTGATGACCCAAGTGTAATGAAATGTAAGTTTAACATCATTACTGATTAAGGTAAAGAATAACTGAATCAATTATGACCGGAATTCCCGGAAGAATATTATTAATACCAAAAATTGTACATGACCTCTCGCTTAGGTTTAATGGTAACTTAAAATAATCTGTGCTGAGAATCTTACACCAATGCGTAATAGAATCAGTGACCACTGAGGATAGTTACTCGTATATCTAGTGTCATAGTTATACCGAGGGTCATCTCCAAACAGTCCAATTCTCTCTCTCTCTCTCTCTCTCTCTCTCTCACTTGACTACTGAAGGAAGAGAAGACCGCATCTAGGGACAGTACTTGTAAAGGTTGTGACAAATAATTTGAACGTAATTCATTCAGAGAGTTGTGGGGAGGGTGAGAGGGGAGGAACTACAGTGATATTATCAAGCTTAGGAACTTTCGTTCATCCCAAACGATACCACTGTATTCAGGGTGGGGGTACCTGATCGCGTGCCCCCCCTCCATCAATATGAATAATAGAACATTGTTTTTAATAAATAGGTCATTATTGGTAGCAAAATTTGCTTAGTTAATCTTATTTAATGGTGATTTCAACAACAACAACAATTATATGTGCGTGTGCACATACTTATATATATATATATATATATATATATATATATATATATATTGGGATATATATATATATATATATATATATATATAGACATAAAAATGTACTCCCCAGTGAAAGAGTTCTAGATCCGCCACTGAATTTGTGTTGCAAATACCTGAGAAATATTTTAAAAATTTAGTTATTCGAGGCTGAAGTTCGGCCAATAATAAAAATAACACATTGGGCGTTGAGTTATAATAATAATAATAATAATAATAATAATAATAATAATAATAATAATAATAAAATAATAATATTGGACAAACAAGTCCTCAGTTATGTATATCTACATATAATTAAAGGTAAATCTGTATTTATGTACATATACATAAATATGGGTTTGATTCTCCATTTCAAGACTTATGGTACCATAAATATTTTTCAAATAATAATAATAATAATAATAATAATAATAATAATAATAATAATAATAATAATAATAATAATAATAATAAAACGACGGTTATGTAAAACAAATTGCACGCGAATCTCACTTTTTTATAAAAGGATATTTCCAGCTTATAACGATGCATATATATAAATTCCCAGACATCCAAGCAAAATGTAAATGGTAATGAGCATCCAGCGGAAATCTACGAAATAAACGGCAGCTAACGACGTCGGAGCCACAATAAATCGAAGAAATAAATAACGCTAATGAAATAACCGCGTATCATGAACACGAGCATCTCCCTCCGTTCTTCCCCGCCTCGTGTTGTTCTCGAATAAACGGTGCCATTTCCTCACATTAGCCAGAGATAACATCCAAGTTACATCCAACATCCCTCGTTATCATCCATACGCCTTCGGAACGATTCATTTAAAGGAAGCGAACGTATTATTTGCATGTATAAATCATGGTGATAAAAGGCTTCCCCCTCACTCCCTTTCCCGTAAGCCCCACCATCCCGATAACACTTTGCGTTACGTATGAATTAGCGTATATAAAACGTACATACAAACAACATGGTCTCCTTTTGTTCAGTGTAAAAACACTCGCTTTACTAATCTCTTCCAGGAAATATATCAGATATAACATAACGATCCCAGTGTTTTTCTGTAGATCTGCATGCTTTTATACTACTCATTATTTATAGCCCTTTTCATACGTCGATATGTATCTGTAAATAATTTATGCCTGCATGAGTTGGCATACAGTCATGTACGAAGAGAAAAAGATGACTTGAACTTGTAACTTTATGGCTGTTTATGTATGGATATATACACTGCTTGCACGCTGTGTGTGTGTGTGTGTGTGTGTGTGTGTGTGTGAGAGAGAGAGAGAGAGAGAGAGAGAGAGAGAGAGAGAGAGAGAGAGAGAGAGATCGTTTCCTCCAAGTCAAATGTGAATGGCGAATGTTCTTCCGGTCGAGGCAATACCTTGCAGCCCTTAAGCCCCGTAATTTTTCTTTTCATATATAATAGCTGCCGGATCAGATAAACTGTAAGGAAAGATCGCTCCCAATGTGACTTAAAGGCAAGAGGAAATAATCAGTCATATTGCACCATACACTGAAAGAAAACAGGATATATCAAAAGCTCAGCATCGAGATGTAATGTATATGATAAGGACGCGAGTTCGAAAACTTCAGTATCATTAACGAAGAGTAGCGGGGCATTTCTTCTGCTTTCTGCCCTGGATAATGCTGGGTAATATTATTCCTACTGAAAAGGAGACGAAATTATCGAAACAGTTTATGAATACTATTCAAATTATTAGCTGCGGTCTTATTAAAGAACATTATATTTTTGATGATACCACGGGCAGTAAGGATAATTATTCAAGTAAGGCGACTGAAAATCCCTGGGTAGAGAGTGCTACAAACCTGAACAGATTACGGATTTATTTAATAAAATAATTTAACAAAATTCAATAGACGGTAGTTAAGGCAAGATCCTTATTCAATCTAATTTCAGACCAATAAATCAGACCAGCTTAAAGAATAACACACTGAAAGAAATTAACAGTGGTTCTCTCTGTTTATCAGCATTATTTCGATGTTAAAAAAAATAATTAGGCGATGAATACTTGAATTCTTTTTCTAAAACAACAACAACAACAACAACAACAACAACAACAACAACAACAACAATAATAATAATAATAATAATAATAATAATAATAATAATAATAATAATAATAATAATAATAATGCGAGTAAATAAATAAAGAACGAGATCATGGAACCCGAAGTTCAAGACACTCGTTTTCTTGCGTGGAGGCAAAATCAACTCACGAACGAATACTGGACCGAGACTAAGAGCGAAGGCAAAATATCGAATGTCTAAAACATTGACCTTCGTCAAGACTTGTTAATCTCAAACCGGAATTTCAAGTTTTCTCGCTATCTTGAAAACTAACCATTACCCAAATACCTCATCTCTGTTACCAATATGATGCGAGACAGAGAATCTTCTGCCAATGACCGCTGGTGGAAATAACTCTTGCTTATTTGCATGTTGAACTGGCATCACAAGAGTATGGGTTAATGTCAACAAGAAAAGGATTCACTGGGCTTTAATTAAATTCAAAAGTGTGTTACAGAATATCGGCGAAAGCGGGCCTTGCACATTTACTATAATTACTGCAATGAACTCTGCCCTATGGAGTATAATTAAAAATAGATTTTGTAAAAAAAAAAAAAAAAAAAAAAAAAAAAAAAAAATTAGCTACGAAGTACAACACGAATAATTTGATTCAAAATTCAGTAAAACAAACCTAATGGAAAATTCAAAACAATGAGACTTGCTGAATATTATCTCAATGAATTCTTGGAATAGAAACTACATTGGATATTGCATTTAATAATATCAGACAATCGTGAGTAAACTCTACAGTGAAGTTGTTGAAGGAAATATTTATTGTAATGGTCGTAGTTAACATGGATGATTGTATTTTAATCACAATAAGCTATAACGAAAATAACGTTGTCAACCAAATAGCGAATGACAACTATACTCTGTTTTTTTCCATCTGTCCATCCGCCAGTGGTGTTTGCGTACGGTAACACTGCGTCCCGGGCTTTAAATAACATCCTATTTCGAATGTAACGGTGTAATTCTCATATATTAAATTATTAAAACACTTTTCAGTTGCAAATGTACACCCAGATATCCTTTTATTTACCTAAAACTTAGACATAGCGTTACTATTTAAAGCCCGGGACGCAGTGTTACCATGCGCGACCACCACAGGCGGCTGGACAGATGGAAAAAAACAGAGTATAGTTATGTTATGCATTAACTAACAGCATTGTGTTGTTGGTCATTAAATCTGACAAGGTTCGTGACGACATCACAAATGTCAGCAATTTGTATAAATAAATTTCCGACTCACACTGGGATCGAACCAAGGTCTTTCAACTAAAAGACAAGGATGCTGCCAACTGAACCAGGGGTCGAACTCGACAAATGTAGGAATGTATTTCTATTCGACCTGTGATTGTGTGTTAATTACTTCATATTATATATATATATATATATATATATATATATATATATATATATATATATATATACAGTATAAAATCAAAGCGGTCTAGAACACAAACAATTTTTTTTCAAATCATGATCTTCAGTGCAGAAATATTTCCAAGGTCACTCAAGGTCTTATTCTGACCTTTTAACCCAGATGTATTCCTGGGTCTAAATTGGATCTGG
>NC_061110.1:76104359-76166859 GCF_015104395.2 Macrobrachium nipponense | reverse complement strand
TTTACCAGTGATATTACGGATAACTAACCCTGATGAGAAATGCAATGAATTTCCGAAAACTCAGTTGAGCCTCTGAGTATGAATACGGAATAATAAGGTCTGCATTTTATCACGCTCTCTTGCTATCCTGTCTCCCCTTCTACATAACAGTTATATTTTAAAGAATAAAAATCATAACGTTACTTAAACACCCACACACGCATGCACGTACTCGAGCTCAAACACACACACGCAAGCATATATATATATATATATATATATATATATATATATCTATATATATATATATATATATATATATATACATACATGCATATATAAATATATATATATATATATATATATATATATACACATACATCATATATATATATATCTATATATATATATATATATATATATATATATATATATATATATATATATATAATTTGTATTCCTTTTGGGGCTGCCAATCTTATGTCCATTTGCCCAACCTATAGCATAGTGATTATGTTTAAGTGTTTAAAATGAAATTTCCACCGCATTATTCCTCCCAAGACATGTAAACCAACGCCCTGCTAAAAAAAAAAAAAAAAAAAAATGTTTTGCAACATCATAAATATCTCTCGATAAACCAAGAAAGATAAAATATTAAAAAGGACTCTTCTCTATATATTTATTTATTTTGTTAGTTTAAAAGCATAAAAAAGCAAGAAATGAAAAAATCTGAGAAATATGAAAAAAAAAACATGAAAAATTACGCATCATATTTAAAAACGAATTAAAGATAAAAGAACCGAGGAAGAAAGGCGAATATTCGAGGATAGTCGCCACTTCCCCAAATCGTCAACGGGAAAATATTAACATCATAATCAGAAAGTCATCCGAAATAAGAAATCCCGATCTACCTACAATTTCGATATCTTAATTCGGGTCTCGTTCCGAGTCCGCTAAATGACCTGTCTCAATTAGCCATCAGGACCATGTTAAAAGGAGCAACAGCGACGTACGAAAAAGAATAAAGAAAAAAAAAATTAATCGAAATTGGTTTCCATCTATCGTCCCCTTGTGTTCCTCGCTTTGTCCAACACTCAAAATCGTTCTTCAATAATTATAGGTTATGATGAAAGGCCTTGATCACATATCCTCCTTCATCCTGGGAGAGAGAGAGAGAGAGAGAGAGAGAGAGAGAGAGAGAGAGAGAGAGTCACAATCTGTTCTTTACTTTCCGTAAGTGTACTATGCTCATAACTGGTAAGCAACAGAAAGGTAATTTTCCTTTTTTATGTTTGGCCCTTTATTTTACTTGAGAGAGAGAGAGAGAGAGAGAGAGAGAGAGAGAGAGAGAGAGAGAGAAGGGGGGAGTCACAGTCTTTTCTTTATTTTCCGTAAGTGTACTATGCTCGTATCTGGTAAGAAACAGAGAGGTAATTTTACTTTTTTCTTGTTTGGCCCTTCATTTTACTTGAGAGGAGAGAGAGAGAGAAGGAAGGAAAAGAAAAAGAGAGAGAGAGACGAGAGAGAGCGTAGAGAGAGAGAGAGAGAGAGAGAGAGAGAGAGAGAATTATCAGACACCCAGTGATTGCCAAATGTTGCCTGAAAGAGAATATGCAAATCCTTTTTTTTTTCTTTTATTCTTTCCATTCTTCCTCCTATCGGTTTCCTGAATGATGAGAACTTCCCCCGACGGGAGGTTACACACATCCAGCCCTCTCTTCATTACTCGGAACCCCTCCGGTACAAAGGAGACTGACAAGAGTTCAAAACCTCAAATTTCTGACAGACAACAAGGTTCTAAAGCGATTTGGTGACAGATGTCTCATATTGTGATACATTTTTTCTCTCTTTCTCTCTTGCCCTAGGGGTGGTAGGGCAGATGCAAAAGAATGAAAAGAAATGTGCGAGGAGGAGGAGGAGGAGGAGGAGGAGGAGGAGGAAGGTGAAGTGGATGGGGGAAAAAAAGTGAGAGTGAAAAATGGCAGAATCAGCCGTGTGCAAGATAGAAGCAATTGTGCCGTCCCTAGAACAGCAGTTCCATCAGTTTCTTTCAACGGCGAGAACACACAGAAGGAGGAGGACTTGCTCGCTGTGGCATTTAACAAGTGGAACGCTTCGGTGACAGAGCTGTAGAACGGGAGATATAGTGTGAAGAATGGCAAAATATAACCAAAGGTGCGTTTGCGAAGGAACTACTTTTGAGCCTAAATATCTCAAAAGGACTTGAACACTAGCCGCATAGGATTTATTCACAGTGGACTTATACCGATAGGACAAGGAGTTCCTTAAGGGCGTGTATTGCTCGCTATCTCATTCCAAATTTACATATCAAATTGAGAGCTGTGTAAGAAAAAAGGAAAGGATAACAATGGGTGAGGAAAACGTGACAAGCCTTCAAGGAAAACGAATGGAAATGGAAACAGAGCGTTCTCAAGTCTTGTGACATGACAGTGCGATGAAGAGAAAAAAGAAAGGAAATTATTGGGTTCATCGCCAGGTGAAATGATTTGAATAATAATTATTCAAATAACCCGTTATTCAAAGGGGGACACACCCTGCTCCCTCCCTCTCACCGAAAGGCACAAAAGGGTCGGTGACAGTGATACAGTTCTTTTGTTCGAGAAGTGCTCATGAAGTTCGAGATGATGAAATTGTGACAGATATTCAGGCTATTAGAAAACTTCGTATGTCTCGAAAGAATAAAACAAAGAAAAGAGTGTGCTATTCTGAAATAAAAATCACATAAATTTTAAATAATTTATATAAAAAAGATTTTTTAATAAAAAATAAAGGAAATGTGCGAAGTGGTTCTTTCTTTTTCAGCGTCAGTGCACAAACATTCTCGGGTATATTTAGAATTTTATACAAACACTTACGATCGCATAATTAAAAAATAAGAAAAAAATAAAATAAAAGCTACCATTCCACGTAAAGCATTAACTTGGTTGATATGCAACTCAGAATAAAGAATATTAAATTTAAAACCAAAATTAAACTTAATTTTGTGAAGTTCTCTTTAGGATACCAGAGGTAAATAGTAGAACACTTTCTCATTCCATTTAATACACAATCGGTACATGGTAAGCGCATGGAGAACTATAGTATTTACAACGAGTTTTTCTGAAGCGTCAGTACACAGAATTACAAATACGGCAATACTAACAATAATAATGGTGAAACAAATCCACAGTTATGTAAATGTACATATATTTAAATTTAAAAACAGCAAGGATAGCTTTCGGGAATCTGATTCCCGAAAGCTATCCTTGCTGTTTTTAAATTTAAATATATGTACATTTACATAACTGTGGATTTGTTTCTCCATTTGAAGACTCGTCCTTCTTTTAGGATTTAATAATAATAATAATAATAATAATAATAATAATAATAATAATAATAATAATAATAATAATAATAATAGCAACTTATTCCAAAACAGGAAGGCCCAAAAGTTAGTTTAATTTTTCTTTTTTTATTATTCACAATATATCAGTTATTTGTTATACTCGTATGTCAAAAGCAGGATAAGTAGTTCATATATGCCTCCTTAGCTACTACCTCTCTCTCTCTCTCTCTCTCTCTCTCTCTCTCTCTCTCTCTCTCTCTCTTCTCTCTCTCTCCCCCTTTGAGTTTCAGAATTAGCTGGCTAGATGCGTGACTCCAAATTCACTGACCTTACTGATACTAGGTTTCATAAATGCTTTGGTTACCTGTTCACTCCCCTTGTCATTCAAGACTGGAAGCATTCTCTCTCTCTCTCTCTCTCTCTCTCTCTCTCTCTCTCTCTCTCTCTCTCTATATATATATATATATATATATATATATGTATATATATATATATATAATGTATATATATATATATATATATATACACATACATACATACATACATGCATAAATGTATGTAGTATGTATGTATGTATATATAATGAAAATATATGTAACATAAAAACATTACTTACTTAAGAATACGAACATCACTAATTTTTTTAATGCATCTGAGAAAAATATAAAATTCTCATATGCAGGGTTGCATTCTGAATATTTCACTCTTTATAAACGGATATAAACAGCCAAGATTGAAATGTCTAAAATTTGTAAAGGCCGCATTTTTATGTAACTTATTAATTGTTACAATAATGAAAGTGAGATCATTTGATTAAAAAATGCTTTAATCATTTACAAACAAAATGAAAAAAGTTCAGCACAGAATTCTGCATCTAAGAAAAAAGAACTGGAATTTTCAATTATAGTCATAATTATCAGTTATTATTAAAGTACTGATATAAAACATCAATCCACAAGTTACGAAAATTTCTGAAATATTATAAGGAATTTACTCGGGTTATTCTTAAAATGTGAATATATTAATGCACATAATGTAAAATTAACATTCATATAGATACACATTCTATATATATATATATATATATATATATATATATATATATATATATATATATATATACATAAATGATAGCGAATACTCTACCAATGTATCATCAACATAAAATTCAGTTATTTGTCTCAGAAATAAAGGAAGGTTCATTAACGATGCACCAACTGAATTATAACATTGGCTGGGACCATTCAGGGTTACAGCTTAAGGCTGTTATTTATATATACTAATATATATCATATATATATATATATGTATATATATATATATATATATTATATATGATAATATATATATATATACGTAGTAATATAAACGAGTCAAGAATTAATGTGCTGTTTGCGTGTATATGTGTGAGTGTGTGTGTAATTTATGTAAAATTTCGTTCCTTCCTAGCAACTCTTTCCTGATAATCTCTAGTTTCCATGTGAGATCGTTGGACGGAAGTTCTGCTACTATAGAAATACCTTTGAAAAACAAAAATATATATATATCACATACATACATACATGTATATATACATACACATATATTAAAACACATAAATATACATCATATAATAGTATAAATATATATATTTTTTTCAAAATGTGCCAGTTTTACACATGGCATTTTTATAGTTTCAAAAGCTATGCCACAAAGTAATATTTGATATTCATGTTTTACTTGTGGTTTAACTGTTGTGATTCTACAAATGTCACGTGGAAAAGAGTAGATTATATATATATATATATATATATATATATATATTATATATATATATATATATATATATATATATATATATAAGCATATAAACATATATATAAGTACATATATATATATATATATATATATATATATATATATGTATACATTATATATATATATATATATATATATATATATATATATATTAGTATATAGTTACTATATACATAGATGGTCAGCTTCGAATTGCCTTAATTCATCGCAATGAATCCATTTACCTGTATGTCGTTCTGCCGGCAAAACTCTTATAAAAGTAACAAAGTTGTTATGTAAATAAAATTTAGTAATATATATATATATATATATATATATATATATATTAGATATATGTATGTGTGAGAGAGAGAGAGAGAGAGAGAGAGAGAGAGAGAGAGAGAGAGAGAGAGAGAGAGAGAGCATGATTAATAGGTGAATTTACTTATTTTGCCGACCCAATAAAACATGTACGGGAGACGCGAAGACTTCGACTTTGCAAGTGTTATTATTATTATTGTAATTTTTTGGAAATTTATTTCAATTGTGATAATGTTTTCTAATTCTTATAATAACATGTTTTAACAACTAAAGGAATAAACAATAATAATGAACAAATTACAAGACGTTTATATTTATTTCTTTACTTTCTACAGGGTACCGTTGCTGATTTCATTGTAATCCCTAAAAAAAATTGGCTGCACTATATAGTATCCTTAGTTAAGGAAATCGCTCGATTACCGACCAATTAAAAAGTAAAAATCGTAGAATTTTCTCTTTTTTTTAAATGTGCTATGATCGGTGCAATGACTAAAGAAAGTAATAAAATTAAATGTTTCAAAGAAAACAATAATAACCAACAGCAAGAAATACTAGAAAGGCTTTCTGCAGTAATCTACTATATATATATATATATATATATATATATATATATATATATATATATATATATGCATATATATATATATATATATATATATATATATATATAGATATAAAGATATATATATATATATTATATATATATATATATATATATATATATATATATATATATATATATATATATAGTATTATTGTATTGCTCTTATTGGAGAAAATCTTAAGGTTGCGATAACGCCGAAAAGTTTCATTTTTCGTGAAGGTTCCGACAGCGAAAGTTATCTTTCTGATTAACTTGATTACAAAATTTATATTTATTCAGTACGTGGTATATTTACTATGGGATATTTTTCGTATTCATTATGTATTTTACTCCGCAAAAAATTTGTTATATTTTTTTTAAGACTGGGAAGAAACGAAAAAATCTGTATACCGTCATGAAAATAAATATAATTTTACTATTATTTGTTTAATTTATTTTCCTGTATGTATTATATATGGATATAATTTAAATCAGAAAATGCCATTTTAAGTTCATTAACAATACCTACCTGTCGCAACTATATATATATATATATATAATTATATATATATATATATATATATATATATATATATATATATATATATATATATATATATAATATATATATATATAATAGCATTATTGCAGAAAGTTTCTCCTATTTCTTGCTGTTGGTTGCGACAGGTAGGTATTGTTAATGAACTTAAAATGGCTATTTCTGATTTAAATTATATTCATATATATACATACAGGAAAATAAATTAAATAAATAATAGTAAAATTATATTGTTTTCATGACGGTATTCATATTTTTTCGTTTCTTCCCAGTCTTAAAAAAAATAATACTAAATTTTTGCGGAGTAAAATACATAATGAATACGAAAAATATCCCATAGTAAATATACTACGTACTGAATAAATATAAATTTTGTAATCAATTAATCAGAAAGATAACTTTCGCCGTCGCAACCTTCGCGAAAAAATGAAACTTTTCGGCGTTATCGCAACCTTAGGATTTTCTCCTAATGGTTATGTCCTTGGGAGGCATAGCGTCTCCAATATGAGTAGGGAAAAGAGGGGCAGGGCCCCGGAGAGACTGGAGTAGAGGGTGAGGAGGGGAGGCCAGGGAGGTAGGAGGAAGGGGGTGGAAGGAGATACTCGTTATAATTTATTCATCGACCCTGATATTAGCTTTCATGATGCGTGCACAGGGAGGTGGTCAGATTTCAGCAGACATTAAAGAAGAAGGCGAAGAAGAGCAGGAGGTGATATGGCAGAAGGAACAGCAGCAGCAGCAGCAGCGGGAGGAGGAGGAGGAGGATGAGGGGGAGGAACAGGAGGAGAAATGGGAAGAATCAGGAAGGAGAATCTGGAGGACGATGAAAACGAGCCAGACACTAAATGAATGGATGCAAATATTGCAGCTAGAGAAAGGAAGATGGTGCTGAAGGAAATCGCGATAGAGAAGATAAGCGAAATAAGCAAAAACAAATTAAAAAGTAAAGACGAGGGAAAGTTGAAGAAAGCCATGGAGGAACGAAAATACGAAGCAAAGAGAAAGGGGCGGAGAAGGGAAGAGAAGAGTTTATGGGGAAGGGAAGGGGAAGAGGACGCGCCGCTTATCGGTTGACATTCTTTTTTTCGTAACTCGACACTTTATCGGCATCGACGATCCGAGATTCCATAGCGCCCTGGTGGTCCTTCCTTCGACAAAGAGGGGGTATGTCTCCAAGGGCACCCATGCCCCTGTCTCTTGACTGACCGACCGCCCCTCCCAACGATCCATTCCTTAAAAGATACCCCGCCACCAATAAAGGCCCCGTACTATGTTACGCCTCACGAAATCCAGCTTATGTTTATTCCTCCCTCCTAACTAAATCTTTCTTACCCATCTCATTGCTTTCCCCTTCCCACTTTTCCCCCCGACGAGCAGTCTCCTTAAGCCCCTCCGCAATAGTTCCTCATCCTAGGAGCACCCCCTTTCTACTCGCCCCCATCTCAGGAGGCCCCCTTTCTCAACGTCGATTCGAACAATCCTAACTCGCCCCCTTACTCAAGTCCTGTAGTTTCGATCTCCTCTCCCTCACCCCCTTTCCAAGCATACCACCCCGCCCCTTCGAGTGCCCCGCCCCCCACCACCCCCAGTATCCCTCCAACACCTGCATGCGAGAGAAGTCCCCTGACCCTTCTCCCCTGCAAGCAAGAACCCCTACCTCACACAATCCAGGAACACCCCTTCCCTAAAACCTACGTCGGCGGTGGTGCCACGCAGAATAAAAAAAAAAATAAAGGGGGAGGGGGGGTTGAAAGTGGTCTTTGAAGAGAGCGCCACAAATGATAGATTGTTCGCCAATCACAGTTTTTATGTGATTTCTCAATCACAGCGAATGAGGGGTATTGCATCTGACCGACGCCGGGATCTAGTCATCGACAAAAATCATAACATTTTGTTCCCTTCTGGTTTTTTTCTCTCTCTCTTTCTCAGAGTCAATATTTGTATATTTCCATTTAACCGAAGTTTTGTTTTGACACTAAATTATGTAAAAGTCATTATAATTTACGATAAGAAACTTTTGACATTTCATGAATCGATATCCGGTATAATACAATAGATTTTCTCAAAAATGATATATGCGCTACAATACATTTGATTTTTGCAAAAAATAATAAAATAACAACTTGAATTTGAGGAGTTTTAAATTTTCAATGTAAAATAACATGGTTTTGGATTTATTTCTTAGATTATTAAATAATAATACGCCAGGCAGTATACATAAACAGAAAAATAATAGTACACAATTTTTCAGAGGATAATCATGTTCTTGATATTAACTGGTTTTCTCCTTTGTAATTAATTATCGTTTCAGTATTTTTATAACTCTAACTGTTTACTTTCTGACATCTCAAAATGATATATATATTTTTTCATGCAGTTGCTACTATCCGAATAGTGGAACGGGTCTACTACATGTATGTATGTATACACTTTACTTTTCAATTCTACCAATCTCCACTCATCTTGAACCTCCCGTCTCATAGTTCCCATCCATGTAGGGTTGTTTTATATACCAAACTTTCATTTCCTGCAGAGCATCTTTTTCTTATTTTTTTTTTTAACTTTTTAAAATTTTTTTAACCTTGCCTCAATTCTTTATTCTCGAATCGACAAAAATGTTTGGATATAATTTTGTTGTCTTAATATGATTTATGACTTTTTCAATATATTGCAACTCTACCGAATCTATAGGATAACTTCGTTCCTATTACTTCCTATGTACTTGGAAGACTCAACACCTTTAGTGTTTTCTTGGGGTGCATTAAGTGATTAAAAAAATAAGAAAATTATTCCAAAAGAACATAACCTAACCAAACTTGATTTTTGGCTTATGGCAACCTGTACAATCAATGTCATATCTAGATTGCATAAGCAAATGTTTCACGTAACTAACAATTTTAAAGGCAATTTTAACCAATATATCTATTAATAATGCACACTAAAATTAATCATTTACATGAATATTTAATTTCTAATAAAATATGACACAATAAATGTGTGTATACACACACACACACACACACACACATATATATATATATGTATGTATATATATATATATATATATATATATATATATATATATATAATACACACACACACACACAACCTCTTATGAATTTGGAATGTAAGATTGACAATGTAAAGGTAAATGCAGAAACCCGAACACTAACAATAACAATAAGATTACGATAATGATGGTAACATCACCACTTACTGTAACGATAATAATAGTTCCTACAATATGAAAAGACTGATACAAAAACGAAAATTGAATAATAAATAATGCTATTTCAACCATGGTTTTTTGACGTTTCAGAAGTTCTGATATTTACTGACCTGAGATACGACCAAATTACGAAAAATCTGAAAATCTTTGTAAATCTATTTAAACGGTTCTTCAAGAATTTTCTGACATATGACCAGTCTTAAGAATATATGGAATTCTTCAGATTTATATTTTCTGAACCGTTCACCACTTAAGCTAATTACTACCATTCATATGCGCAAACGGCAATTCATTCACAAGGGCATCCATCACCGAAACGAACGTTTACTAGTGAACAAAAAATATAAACCACATCAAAGGGAGTAACAATAAAACAGATCAGTAAATAGGTAATGGGTACGCGAGTGTCAGAAAGCCTACAATATTGAACCGTGCAAGGTACTTCAAAGTAGCACCATATCACTAGAAATAAATCTATTTCAGGTACAAATATGCTTACAGGAATAGAGAGAAAAATCCTCGTATGGGTTTTCTCGTTTTCAATGGCAAAGGCCGACGGAAATGGCAACAAAAGTCGAGGGGAAAATGGTTCCACAGCTTTGCGCTGAAGGGAAAGCATCAAATACCACACACGCGCGCGCGCACACACACATTTTTATGTATTTGTATATATATATATATATATGTGTGTGTATTTGTATATATTATATATATATATATATATATATATATATATATATATATATATAATGTTGTTCAGCGTGAACTGTACAACCCAGAAAGATTAGGATTTACATGTGTTTCTGTAAGACGGCAGTACTGGACTGGACCAGGATTCAATTCAAAATATCAAGCAAACAGATTCTGAGAGATTAGCAAACTTAGAGTAACAGCTAAATCCGTATCACCAAAGACGCCTATCAAGAATCTCGCTCAATAAGAAAGAGAGAAATTTACAGAAGAAAATATAGCTTTTGGAAATGGACGTCACTTCTTCAACAAAGACCTTATTTCGCAGCATATATTTCACGTAAACAATTACTCCTGGTAAATGTTTTAATAAATGCGCCATTATCAGAAACAGCTACAAAAACGCTGCTTTATTAGGGACGTTACCTGAGGATCCCTCCCGGAGGAGAGAGATGACCACTCTCTCTCTCTACCTGAGGAGAGGACTTCATCTTGCTCTTGGGGTGTGAGATAATTGTCAATTAAAGTTGAAGAGATAACGGCTAATTACGAGTGTCATTTACGAGTAATTGAGTTCTATTGCCGGATAATGAATTTTAATTCTTAGATCATTATCTCTCATCTACAGATGATTAAGTTTAATTTGGAGAAAATGAAAAGACGCGTTGGGATGATTCAATTTCGTCCGCAGATAATTGTTACATTTAAGGACAGTTAATTACCGGCCGCAAGGTTAAAAATTCATCTTTATGAATGCGCGCGTCAATACCCGCGATGCACTTTATAATCTACTCGATAATAGATTTAATAACTGATTGGACCTCTTTGAAGATGCAATCAATAATTTCGATATCAAAGGCTACTTACCCGAGGCCATGTTACCGGCATGGCTACTACTGCCACTTATGAAGTGGAAAAGAAAAAAGGGCAGCCATCAGTAATCAGATGGTTATATCTGAACGAAAATGAAAGGCTACGGAAACTAACCAAGTTTTAGGACAATGGTGATCACGTTAAGCGAGGTAGGCCTTTCTTGAAAGCCTACGTTTAATTAACTGTTCAGTTCATGGGTAAAACTTCCAAGAGCGCATAACAGGCGACAGCTTAAAGCTTACACGTGATTCTGGACAGTTGGTTGAGCGTTCTGGGAAGGTAATACTTCACTGTTGATGCCATATGCACACGATAATAATACAACGATGCCATCGATAGGATAAGTCCTGAATTATGTTGAATGTTTCTGGTTCGCCTTCAAAAACATCCGGTAAAAAACTCGTTTTTACTCGTTTTTTTTAAGAGGAAATGATTACTGTCATCGTAGCCTGAGCGCTCACAGTAGCTTTACTACTACAAGAAATTACTTCCGGTGATAGGATAATTAATGTGATGCTCTCAAAATCGAGCTGTAACAATTCTTTGATAAATATGAATGCCGTTAATGAAAGACATTGGAGCGCCAATGGCGAGAGGCTAGAGTTGGATTAAGGCTTTACAACAACAAAAACGCTGTTGACACCGGTAAGATTACCGATTTTATACTGATAATACTATGATTAGTAGCGAGGACAATAGCAATAAACTCTACGGGTATGAAAACGAACACTTCAAGCACTCTGCTATCAAAATCTACTTCAGATTTGCAATGACAGAGGAGATGCATATCTACGAAATGCTTATAGTTCCTAAATGCATTATATCTTAACAAAATTATGAAAATGAGAGACACCAAATTTTTTGTTGATCAATAATACTGAATTTCAGTACGATATTCAAGTAAGAGTTGAATAGTTGGCATGAAAAATATGCCAGTGAAAAATTCGCATATGCGTTTGTTTTCAAATCATCTCAAACTTATAATTCACCTTCCCATCACGCTAGAGCCCCATAACAGTCTCAAAAGCAATTAAAGACGGTAGTGACTTACACTTTCTTTCGAGGGGTGGGCTCCAAAAGGTGCTGCCCTTCGGCTGAATTTTATTTGAATGAAAGAAGGGTTCAGACACACTCCTTGTCTACATAAAGGAGAAGCAAGTCGGCTCTCTATAAATGTAGCGCCTCATAATCCTGGATTGATTATGACCCACGAAAAGAACACTGACAGTGCTACAATGCTCCCTCCGCGACGCTACCCAATCGCTCATGACGTTACATACTCGTAACGCATACATTGCACTTCGATTTCGCTGATCAGATTCCCATCGATGTCCTAGACGGCCTGTTTGTGTTCGTCTCTGAGATATAAAACTCCAAGCTATACGAACATCAGAACGTCATTGTTATGTTAGAATGTCTTGTAACAGTGGAAGAAACAAGCAGTTCAGCACTTGACTTCATTATATTTATTTGTTCTCACATACTAGTCTATGGAATTCATACGAAGACGTCAAATAACTGACCATCATTTACATACGTTCCTTTGTATAATGCATGGTTCAGAATTTTGTGCACCTGTTCGTATAGTAACAAATGATAAATTTACGTACAAATATATTCACACTCACACTTACACACATGCAAACACGCACACTTATAAACGTTTATATATATATATATAGTATATATATATATATATATATATATATATATGTATATATATATGTATATATATATATATGTATATATATATATATATATATATATATATATATATATATATATATATATATATACTGTATATACTATAATGGTGTGTATGCGAACGGCAATTGACAAAGAAAAAGGAACACGGATATTGTGGAATTCGAAAAGCATAGTAACTGAAACCAACCAACCGTTCATTATAGTGTTCGCTGTTTGCATTTTTATTTATCATCTAAAGTTTATGTTTTTTGGGAACATAAAAGGAGAGCCAAGGAGGTTTCAGAACATCAGCAGTGGAATAATAGAAGCTTGAAAAATGTAAATATATGAGTAAGGAACCCAAAACATTTCTTAATTGTCACAGGAGACAAACACAGGCAGAAGGAACCAATAACAACGTCATTGACATGGCCAAAACAAACGGAGTCAGTCCGACATGAGGCCCTCTAGTCACGCATAACAAACAAACAAACGACGCGCAAACGACGAAGACACAAGACTAAAGGGAGGATTAAAACGACAATAAAAAAAAATAATGATAAACAGAGACGACGAGAAGCTGCTTACGGGATCACATGTCAATATTGATCCATTGTATCGTCCAACTATAAACTCCGTCTAATGAGACCTGAGAGCTTTTAGCCATTGCCTGAAACAATTGGACGAAAAAACGCCTCTGTGAAAAGATGTACGTACGAGAGAGAGAGAGAGAGAGAGAGAGAGAGAGAGAGAGAGAGAGAGAGAGAGAATGAAAACGAGGATGAAAAATCCAAACCGATGTATTGTTAACATTGTAAAGGAGAGCTTCCTATTGTAGCTAATAGACTGGGGAGAGAAACAAGAGAAAGTAAAAAATGGAGAGATAGAGAGAGGGGGAGAGAATAAGAGGAGGCTGAGGTGCATGAAATATATATATATATATATATATATATATATATATATATATTATATATATATATATATATATATACACGTATATATATACATATAATACATATATCATATATATATATATATATATATATATATATACGTATATATATATATATATATATATATATATATATATATATATATATATATATATATATATATATATATAAATTTCCATTAAAAAACAAAATGAAACGCCGTGAATCATTAAAATATAAATTAAGCCTGATTGGTATTGTAATGTAATAAATGTATTTTTGCTGACGTCTGCAGTTACCATGATAACATTAACAATAACACAGCAACGTTCCTTGCAGGAATGCTGTAAAGTTTCTCAAAAAATAATTCCGGTTTTAAAACAAATCTTGATATGATAATGCAGTCCAACTTTTTGCTTTTTGTCCAACTGATAAATATAAGTGAAGAATTTAGCCGATAGTTTCTTCTATTTGCGGTTCCACATCCGAAAGTCTCTTCTTCTTGCGGCTCCACATCCGAAAGCCTCATATACTTGCGGCTTCACATCCGAAAGATTCTTCTACTTGTGGCTCCACATCCGAAAGTCTCATCTACTTGCGGCTCGACATCCGAAAGTTTCCTCTACTTGTGGCTCCACATCCGAAAGTTTCTTCTACATGTGGCTCCATATCCGAAAGTTTCTTCTACTTGTGGCTCCACATCCGTAAGTTTCTTCTACTTGTGGCTCCACATCCGAAAGTTTTTTCTACTTGTGGCTCCACATCCGAAAGTTTCTTCTACTTGTGGCTCCACATCCGAAAGTTTCTTCTACTTGTGGCTCCACATCCGAAAGTTTCTTCTACTTGTGGCTCCACATCCGAAAGTCTCATATACTTGCGGCTCCACATCTGAAATTTTCTTCTACTTGTGGCTCTACATCCGAAAGTTTCTTCTACTTGTGGCTCCACATCCGAAAGTCTCTTCCACTTGTGGCTCCACATCCGAAAGTTTCTTCTACTTGTGGCTCCACATTCGAAAGTCTCTTCTACTTGTGGCTCCACATCCGAAAGTTTCTTCCACTTGTGGCTCCACATCCGAAAGTCTCTTCTACTTGTGGCTCAACATCCGAAAGTCTCTTCTACTTGTGGCTCAACATCCGAAAGTTTCTTCTACTTGTGGCTCCACATTCGAAAGTCTCTTCTACTTGTGGCTCCACATCCGAAAGTTTCTTCCACTTGTGGCTCCACATCCGAAGGTCTTTTATACTTGTGGCTCCACATCCGAAAGTTTTTCTTCTACTTGTGGCTCCACATCCGAAGTCTTTCTACTTGTGGCTCACTCCGAAAGTTTTTCTTCTACTTGATGGCTCAAACCATCCGAAAGTCTCTTCTTACTTGTGGCTCAACATCCGAAAGTTTCTTTCTACTTGTGGCTCCACATTCGAAAGTCTCTTCTACTTGTGGCTCCACATCCGAAAGTTTCTTCCACTTGTGGCTCCACATCCGAAGGTCTTTTCTACTTGTGGCTCCACATCCGAAAGTTTCTTCTACTTGTGGCTCCACATCCGAAGGTCTCTTCTACTTGTGGCTCCACATCCGAAAGTTTCTTCTACTTGTGGCTCCACATCCGAAGGTCTCTTCTACTTGTGGCTCAACATCCGAAAGTTTCTTCTACTTGTGGCTCAACATCCGAAAGTCTCTTCTACTTGTGGCTCAACATCCGAAAGTTTCTTCTACTTGTGGCTCCACATTCGAAAGTCTCTTCTACTTGTAGCTCCACATCCGAAAGTCTCTTCTACTTGTGGCTCAACATCCGAAAGTCTCTTCTACTTGCTGGCTTCATCCGAAGTTTTTCTTCTACTTGTGGCTCCACATTCGAAAAAGTCTCTTCTACTTGTGGCTCCACATCCGAAAGTTTGTTCCTTCCACTTGTGGCTCCAAACATCCGAAGGTCTCTTCTACTTGTGGCTCCACATCCGAAAGTTTCTTCCACTTGTGGCTCCACATCCGAAGGTCTCTTCTACTTGTGGCTCCACATCCGAAAGTTTCTTCTACTTGTGGCTCCACATCTGAAAGTCTCTTCTACTTGTGGCTCAACATCCGAAAGTCTCTTCTACTTGTGGCTCCACATCCGAAAGTCTCTTCTACTTGTAGCTCCACATCCGAAAGTCTCTTCTACTTGCGGCTCCACATCTGAAATTTACTTCTACTTGCAGCTCCACATTTTATATTTGCTAGCCTGCCAAAAATCTGAAGACAAAACAAAGCAAGCCTTGGGATGAGCAAAAGGGACATGCATGAGTCATTAAAATTTTGTAGGGAGGCTCTCTATTCGATAGACATATAAAACACTGACTTTGGTCCTAACTTTTCCATTCCAGTACTTCTTAGTCATGACTACGGTGGCGGTGCGGTGTTTTTAACATTACCTCAAAACTGTTAACTTCCAAAGTGTAGATGAGATGGTTGCCATGAGACGTCATGTGACGGCAGACATTGGTAAATTAAGTTAAATTATTTCATTTCAGTTTGGTTACCAACGATGCCACTGACATCAATGTAATTTGAGCATTATGCAAATATGAGTAGCATGGATAAATTTTAACAGATGAACGGAGTGACAGATAATAATAATATAATAATAATAATAATAATAATAATAATAATAATAATAATAATAAATTGTTTTGTAAAGACCATTTAGAGATCCTGGTGCTCAAGTACACTGTGGGACAGAGACTAATTCATAACACCTACAGCACTCTGTAACGTAAGCATCACTGCTGAATCTAAGATGCATTTAATACAACATTTGTTACCGTTCTATATTCCAACATTTAAGAGAACATTGGGACGTACATATAAAAACGAGAACTAAGTTTATGTGTATTGCTCTCCTTGTATAATCTCATGAACATATCTTAAACATCTTCTTCTTCTTCTTCCAGCTTGTTCCCATTTTTATATGGGGTCGCCGTTTCGGATGAGCCGTTTCCATCTATTTCTATCCTGCACTTCTGCCTCATCAATTCCTTCTCATGTAAGTCTCCTCTCACAAATTCCTTCCATCTCTTTCTTGGTCTCCCTCTTCTTCTTCCTTGAACCTCCATCCCCATAGTATGTCTCCCAGCATGGTCCTCATCTCTCCTTAACAGGTGTCCATACCATCTCAGCCTCCCTTCCTGAATTTTCTTTGATACTTCCACCACCTTAGTCGACCCCCTTATGTTGTCATTTCTGATCCTATCCTCTCTTGTCACCCCAGACATCCACCTAAGCATTCTCATTTATGCCATATCCATCTTCTTCTGCTGTTTTCCCCATGCTTGCAGTTTCTGTACCATACAGCATTGCTGTTCTTACCACCGTCTTGTGAAATTTTCCTTTTAACCTAAGCGGTAATCTTTTGTCACAAAGAAATCCAGAGGCCGCTCTCCAGTTGTTCCAGCCTGCCTGTACCCGATGTTTTACTTAAACATATCTTAAACATAATACCCTTATATATAGATCTATATATTATATTATATATATACATATATATATATATATATATATATATATATATATATATATATATATATACACACTAGTAAAATGTTCTGTTACAACAGAATTCCATCTAATAAAAGGAACAATTAAAAACGGCAAAATATAGAAAGTAAGAATTAAATTTCAGAGACTCTTGTCTCTCTCTTCATTTCCTACTTGAAGAGAGAAACAACAGTCTCTGAAATATAGTACTTACTTTCTATATTTTGGCGTTTTTATGAGCTTTTATTTTATTATATATATACATACATATATACACACATACATATATATTTGTGAGTGTGTGTGTTTATGCATATATATATATATATATATATATATATATATATATATATATATATATATATATTGTGACGAAGTGCCATATATCTGGTTACTACAGTTACCATTCATTAATTGTTACCTCACAACAGCCAGACACCTGAACCTTCATCACAGGTACTAAACGACTGAATACTCTAAAGGCAACAGTGATCCCTTAAACAACTTACCAGTATTGCAGAAAATCAGACTAAGTTCATCAAAACAGGTGTGAGGTAATTCTATATGTAATTAAATCAATAAAAGGGCATCACTCCATCAACAACTTTAAAAGTCTAAGTATTTCCCTGATTTCAGAAGTCTAAGTACTTACCTGGTTCTAAGTCATTTCAAGTAAATTGAAGGAAAACAGCTCAATTACCACTCTATGCTTCTACCTAACATAAGTATAATCACCTACGTAAACTGGTCAAAAAGAAAACACTTATAAAAATTTTAAATATAAAAATTTATTAAACTCAAAATTTTAAGTGAAATTCACAATATCAGGGAAAATTACTGTTACTTGAAAACAAAGCAAAGTTTAATTAATTCTTGAATTAAATTAAGTAAAATTAAATCTAAATTAATTTACCACAAAATTCAAGAAAATTAATTCAATCAAAATTCAAAAGTGTTAGGCAATAACTAAAATTTGGAAATTAATTCGCAAGTGCTAAACAACAATAAAACTTGAAAAGAATTCTAAGTAAATGCAAATTAAATCACAAGTGTTAAATTCAATTAAATGTGCAACGATTAATTAATGAAAACAACTAAGTTAATTAAATTGTGAATGCAAATGAAAACACAGAAAAATGTGGAAAATACCAAAATTGTAAAAAGCACCAATCACACAGAATATAAAATAAAAACACACACTTCAATAAGAAAAATGAATAAATGCACAAACAAAAATCACTTCAAATGAAACCAAACACAAAAATTTGCAATGTGTAAAAACGTAAATTTCACCAAACCATTGTAACCATTAGTTCTCTAAACCATCGTAACTATTAGTTGCAATTAATAAAAAGATAACACACATTACGTTGGTAACAATTTTCTTTCTGCTGCAGCTTGTTTCACAATTTCACCACATAATTCACAATATCTCAAAAAATAAAAAGGCGCCATTACACACTTGTACAATGTTTGTTCAGATTCCACAAAAAACACTAAATAATACTAAATAACTCTAAGAAATATCAAATCTGAAATCTAAAAATTACGAGTGACCAATTTACATTAAGTTAATATGAACTCAAAAGTGGCGTGCGAGAGAGGGAGGGAGAGAGAGAGAGAGGGGAGATCTAAACACCAGGAATTCAAAGTCAGTAATGATGCTCTCTTTCTCCTTTTATAGGCACTTCAAGACACTGAGGGGCTCAAAACGTTTTGGACATGCGAAAGATGATGCAATCTTTCTAGAAGCTTCTAATATGACGTAACTTTACAGAAAAATCGTGAAATCTCCGCGTGGTTATCAACAAAGAAGTACGCATCTGAAACCAGTCATGAACGTACTATGCTCAACAAAGACTTACTCGATCGAAGCAAAAGTCCCTATCAGATGTTATGACATGTTAGGAAAGCAAACGGAGATCTCGAGATCCTCTAATCTCAAGGCGATGACAAGTTACCAAAACAATTTCTATCTTGGAAGGGACAAAGTTAATCTCTCTCTCTTTTCATTCTACGTTAATATATTCTTTTATATTGTGTTATGCGAAATCTGAACACACATTTTAGACATCCTATAACTCTAAGCTAGCTAAGGAATCTGAAAAATGTTGCAAAACTCTACATATAACATTTCATACATTCAAGAGAGAAGATATATACATTATTAAAGTAGCAACATATATATACTATATATATATATATATATATATCTTATATATATATATATATATATATATATACGGTTCATTTTACATGTACTATATGGAATACAATTACCTTTCTGAGCCCAAGGCAATAAATTAAAAAACCAGGAAACCAGGCTAAAAAGAAGACAACTAACAATAAAAATACAACTACTGAAACGCTGTACTTCAGCAACAGTACAAACTAGATACAGCTGAACTACGGTGATTCAGAATAAACGCAATAGACCATAACAGAAAACGGAAAAATGAAATGCTATTAATCATATGCCCAATAAACGTGAACAGTCACACACTCTCGCATAAATTTTCAAGTCCTTCATGGCTTAATGTGTCATTATAATGATAATGATGATGATGATGGCGATCATTAGGGACACGGTGTGGTGATATGATCATCATCAGCCACACGATGTGTTCATTAGCGAAGTCTAATTATTACAAGTGAGGAAAGGGTGGGGGGATGATGATGAAGAGAGAGAGAGAGAGAGAGAGAGAGAGAGAGAGAGAGAGAGAGAGAGAGAGAGTCATAATAATAACAATAGTTTGTGTAAATATGAAGTAGCATGGGGAAAATATTAACAGGAGATGAACAGATGGATAGACAATAATAATAATGATAATTGGAAAAACATATGGAACGCATATACACACGCGTACGTTAAGATAGCAAGACTATGGTCTCTCCTCATAAGGACTAGGGAACTAAAATACACAAATACAAAATCCGAAGACAAAACATCTCAAGCACGATCGCTTCTTAATTGGGCTTGTCCTGATTTAGAGGGATGACCCCACGCATATGATCATTTCACTTGTGGTGATAGACAGATGGAGTATTCAAATCTGACAATACAATATATATATATATATATATAAATGCACACACACACAACACACACACACATATATATATATATATATATATATATAGAGAGAGAGAGAGAGAGAGACAGAGAGAGAGAGAGAGAGAGAGAGAGAGAGAGAGAGAGAGAGAGGGAGAGAGTGACAGGTGGAGGGGGACAAACAGCATGCAAGGGAGGAGACACCTCACGGAAAATTAGGGGAGGAATGAACGCCCTTCATCCACATCCTATGAACCCCAAGGGTGGGGATGGACGCGTGATAGGGGAATGAGGATGAGGCCCGGTTAAGGCTGGATAGAAAAGAATAGGTAAAAGAGGCATATCAAGATAACAGGATAAACCATGTGAATAGTGGAAGACTGCTGTGATAATTTCTAAGAGAAATATTGCCAGAAACATTATGACCGATAAAGTTCAAATAACATAAAATATAATAACACTTTCTACAGACGACTGAATAGAGAAAGTACAATATTTGTATTAGAACTCAAAATTAAAAAATGTTAAAACCGTACAATCTTTTAAAGCGTACATTATGGTCTGAAATGACTTATCTCTTCCCATGTCACGTCCTTTCTTCTGTAAAAATATATACATGCTATTTACAGTTATTTAGCCGCATAAACACGTAACTGCGTCGTGTTCACCTGGAGGCGAGAAAATGCAGAGCTCCCTGTCCGGAAAAGGTGACAGCTACATCCGTGCTATTGTGTTCAAGGGAAACACGAGGACCTGGCCAGACGTAAAAAGTAAGCGACCTCTTGGGAGATTAGCCTGATAGCACTTATGAATGACGTCCGTATAAGGTAATTTAGGGTAAATAAAATAAAGATATAACGTGAATGGCATTTTCATCATGAGCAAAATTACTTAATCTGCACCTCATTATCTTGTCTCTTGAAAGGATCATGGCCATACAACCAACAAAAAAATTACAAAAAAACGAAGATGCACAAACACGTAATATATATATATATATATATATATATATATATATATATATATATATATATATATATATATGAGTCCTATCACATCACCGTGGTTCATATATACGCATTAAGCTACAAATGTCCTTTAATATCTAATTCCCTCTACCTCTGAATTAAAGTACTTTCACATATATTAACCGAAGGGGAATTTTTTAGTTGATAGGAAATTCTTCGGCTCATGGGCGCGAAGCACGGAACCAAGAATTCAGGACGTACAGTTAAGCTCTTTTACCCAGAAGGCTATCACGTGTAGGTGTATATACATGTGTGTATATATATATATATATATATATATATATATATATATATATATATATATATAACAAATTAACAAACACTATGTCCATGCACAAAAATATTATGTAGTAGGAAGTAGTGGGCTTCCTACTACATATATATATATATATATATATATATATATATATATATATATATATATATATATATATATAACTTTTATATATGATAAAAACTTCATATAATAAAACTTAGGAATAATAAGCTCAAGGGAATATCTAAAAAAGAATGAAACCAATAAATAAAACTTTCGAGGTTATATTTGTGATTCAAGTTCCAGACGATAAATCAACTTACAGATGTCTCAATTCTTGAGTGAATAACTTTATACATCCTTGTGTTTAAACTATCCGAATTTGGGATACGCCATGACCGCTATATCCACGAAACCATTTTCTGAACTGGTTCAGTACCTAGACTGATTCGGAGGGTTCCTGTTGATACCTGTAAGTAATGGCTTGTGACCTAATCAAGTACAAAAGTTCTACATAGATATCGTCCTCGCGCTGAGAACCTTCTGATCGAAGAAAACCAAGGTATAAAGTTCTTGCAATTACATTCATAAACAGAGTGTCTAAACACCCACAGGATATGAACATTTTCTGCTCTCAAGTCAAAGAATAACTAAAAGAAGCTCCAACATCGGTCCCAAGCTCTCAACTCTTTTATCAAAAAGAAGAGTTGAGAACCAAGCCACGAAGAATCTCAAAAGTCAACTATGTGATGCGATGGGTATAGAGCCAATCTATGAAAGAGATGTTACACTAATGGCATTTAGAGCTGTTCTCTAGCGGTAAATAAACATTTATCTCAAAACAAAACACTCTAATAGCAATTTGGAAGGTATGATGATGATGCAGGCAGGAAATACCAATACTTCTATGAAAAATAAATAAAGTTTATTCACCAATTAAGATTAGAAAATAAAAGACTTGCTGTTATGAGGCTTTTACTGAACACCTGTGAACACAGATGTAATATTTATGCAGGTTTCATAAAAAAATTCCTTTGTCATCTAAGCTTACTTTTAAGACCTAATGTGGAGATCTCTTGCTTTGAACGAAACGATATCATGGTTTCCAGGACAGGTATGAATTTCTCTGCACGCACGTGTGAAATACCCAGTGTGCCTTTCTTAATCTGATCAGTGGTGGTATGTACCTGGTAGTGGTACACTATGTGAGGTTACAGATATAGTATAGTGATACATGGTGGATAGCACCACAACTTCATGCTCAAAAAACTTGCTGAGAACCAGAAGATTTATTATATGGAGAAAATGTGCATAGTTAATATATACACATACACACGCACACTCGCACACACACAACACACACCACACACACACACACACACACACATATATATATATATATATATATATATATATATATATATTATATATATAAAATTTCTATTGAGATCAAGACTTTGATTACGTCTAAACTTCTTTTTTCTTTTCTGGCAAGCTTCTCAAGTTATTAATAAGGGAAAATAATTCGGGATTCTTTCTGTTTACTTGTTCTTTCTGGATTAAAAACTGACATACCGATGAAGCCGCCGACAGAGGTGGGGAAACGGTCCGTCGAATAGAACAAGAACTAGTAAACGGAAAGAATCCTGAATGACTTTTCCTTTTTCCTGGGAAGCTTGCCAGAAGAGAAAAAGAAGAAGTATAGACTGATTCAAAGTTTTGATAAGAAAATAGTTTTGACGAACAGCGCCATAGACTTTAATAGACACATTTTCAATATATATATATATATATATATATATATATATATATATATATATGCATCGAGCTACAAATGTCTTTTAATATCTAATTCACTCTACCTTGGAATTAATATATTTTCATATACATTAATTCCGAGGTAGAGTATTTAGATATTAAAGGACATTTGTAGCTCGGTGTATGTATATGAATCACGGTAATGTGATATGACTCATATATATACGTATATATATATATATATATATATATATATATATATATATATATATGTGTGTGTGTGTGTGTGTGTGTGTGCGTGTGCGTGTATAACAGCTCCTAACACGTTATTTCTAATATATTTTTCATTACTTAGTATATGGCTCTCGATTACATTGCTACATTCATTTTATATTAAGGAATGGAAGGGTCGGCGGACAGACAAAGTTTAGAAGATGACAGAGATGGAAAATGATACTCGAGTCAAACAGGGCCATGGAATAAACAAAATCACGATGATCAATTTCTCCATCTGACACCTGAGTCTAAGTTGAGCCATCCACCATACGACTGCGAAAACGAGTTCGTCAACTTAGTAGACCTAAGATATTTTGGCATACCAAACCTATTCATTGCAATAACTTCCCCATTTCCCTGCAGCCTTCAAGCAAGGGACAAGGCTGGCTTTATTTAAACAAACTGGATAAAATGGGCGGGGGGGGGGGGGGGGGGGGGGGGCAGAGTTGTTTGGTATAAGGTTACGAACCTTTCACTGTACAAATAAATGCTATTGGAAACGGCAATAAATTTGAGTCGTATGATGGAAGTGGAAATGAGACACAATAATGTCTGGAAGACAGAGAGACGAAAATATAAATGAAACAGTAATACAGATAGGCTTTCTCAGCTTAGGCAAATACTACTTAAGGATAGGGACTTGCCAAATAATTAAAAGATAATAAACAAACGCAGGTTATATCAATGTAAGTATTATGGCTCAGAGGTCATCTAAGCGAATGGAAAGAGAGCCTGACCAGAGATGTTGCCTTCGTTCTTTCACTAATTACAGAGGCACTCGGGTACTAAACCAAATAGGATATTACGATCCAATTTTCACGTCACGCAGAGTTCCAATGAAAGATGAAACTCCTAGAAGTAAGAAAACGGTAGTTGTTCCAAAGACGCCTGAGGTCTGCAGAGACTGAAAATACAATATCGAAATCTGCAAAAAGACAAGAATCAAAGAAGTTGGTAACTGTACAACGCAAAAAAGTGGGTGGGGGAGTGGAAGGTATGAAAAAGATAAAAAAAAATATGAACAGAGCCCCTTCAGCCAGGGGTAAACCGAGGTGATAGTCACCAGGCTTTAGACAATACCGTGGAGGAGGCAGACGCGAAGCTAATATGCAAAATGAACTAAGGAAAGTAGCTGGGTCCCGCATATTGTCCTCTCCTTACCACACGCTGCTGGACGGATAACTTGGCTCACACAATTCCGCCGTATTATATTCTCTTCACGAAACTCAAGCTATCCAACGCAACTTGAACGGCGATAAAGAAATCAGCGGATAAAGTCCTTTACTGACATGACCAACGAAAGGCAGAGATAGACGATGAAAAGAACAGAATAAGTGGCAAGAGCAGCAAAGATAGAAAACGCCACAGCCAGACATCTCGCGCGCACACAGGTCATAACGACGGCCAAGGCAAAATATTGTTTAACGTTTGGATTCAGCCGCCCCCGGCAGCAGAGGAGCCCTTACGGCAAGTGGGCGTAAGGGTGCAAATGAGCCCTGGCCTCGGGTTATTCTTTTTGAAATGAAAATGAAGTTATGTGGATTCACGCCAGAAGCCAAGGTGACGTCGCAAATTGAATTAAATTGATTAAAGTTGGGAAAGATAAAACTTACAAGCAAGATTAGTTATGTAGGCTTTGCCTTACGCTTGTTTTTTTATTCCCTATATTTTTTGTAAGCGTCCCTCCAAAAGTTAGGCCTACTCAGCACATAAGTCAATTTGGCGTGGATTTGGACTGTAATCCGCCGCTGGTGCTAAATACTCCGCTTAGTCTATTAAATAGGATTTAATTGGTGTTATGACAGCGTTTCCACTGAGGTTTTATTAAAGGTTATGTCTTGGTCCTTCACAAAACCGGGGATTACAACGTACATTAAAGGCTGTGAATTACGGCTACAATGTGGCTATAATACGGGAAGAACATAGCGGGAATTTGGCGCGAATATTGGCCGTTGCCTCCCACTAGTGGCGGGATTTTTTAATTACGGCCTCATCATAGTTTGTTCTTATTGCAACGACTACTGCGCCGCAGCAAAGTTAATCCGGATTTACAATAATCCCAACTAGCAGTCCGATGCCCTAGGATACAAAAGTCATTCAATTTCGAAGGAAAAGAATTGATACGTTTACAAAGGTAATTGTAATAAATAGTTATTGTAATGATACTCATTAATACTAAAACACTTGAAATACGAGTATGTAATTAAACCTGTGAAGTTGCTACACACAAACACATACATTTTTTACACACACACACACACACACACACACACACACACACATATATATATATATATATATATATATATATATATATATATATATATATATATATGTCCACACCAGCATTCCTCGTTAGGATATAATATAAAATCACTTTAACTTGGATATAGAAATTTAAATGGCTGATAACGTCATTTATTTTTAACTTCTTCAACTACTTGCAACCAAATAACCTCTCTCTCTCTCTCTCTCTCTCTCTCTCTCTCTCTCTCTCCTCTCTCTCTCCTTGAAGAGTCCATATTAGAAGCGTAATAAGAGTTTTATACTTCCCTCGATCATCTTCTAATATTCCTCTAGAGAAATAGATTCCCAGAATAGCATAATGCAAGACGGAAAAGACGCCGGAACGAGCCAATCAATGAGGGAAGACTCAGACACTGCTACAACACAGAACGTGGGTGGGGGGTTGGAAGGAGGAGGAAAGAGGGGTAGGGGTGGAAGGGGGTTTAGGGGCGAGGGGGGGGGGCAAGAGAGAGCAGGAAAGGGAGAGAAAAGACACAAAACACTTTATTTAAATCAGATTGTTCTTTCATCTTTATATAAGAGCGTTTTATTCCCAGAGATAGATGACGACATTACTTTGGATTAGAGATATTCATTCTTCTGTCAGCAAACATACAGTTTGAGACGAGGACACCACCACAGCAGTCACTGAGTCATGCAACCTCCAATGATGAATCAAAGACGAACCACAGAACTTTCACAGTATATTACTCTATGCTTGCTGATTTGCATTTCTTTATTTTCTGGTATCCCGAAGAGACGTTACCACAGCGTTACGTTAAAAGAATGTCAAGTTTCTACCAGTTCAAGAGAAATGTGTTACTAGAGGGATACAGACTCAAATAATAGAGACGGAATGATTGGTTTCATATAATCTTGACGTTTCGTTGAATGAAACGAATAATAAATGTTCATCTTGAAATCAACAAAGGATTTCAGTTCTATGGAAATGCTGACTAAACAAAGTGCCTCAAGTTATATACATTGATTCACAACCAAATCATCTATTTTTCTTCTAATTGCAGGGTTCTCAAACATACATGTTAAATTTTAGTTAATTCCGAAAAAAACTACAAACTCTAGGTACTTACTCCGCCCTATTTTACTGCTAATCTTAATACGGTGGCCACAATATCAAATGTCAACAAATAAACAGTAACTATGATACAAATGGTGATGGTGAGAAATTCAAGTTTTAAATATTATAGTCTGATGTGCTATTCCACTTAGTGTATAAAATATACCGGAGTTACCTGATCTCTCATAGTTACCGCTGAAGCCTTTTCTTTTTAGCAAGCAAATGAATGGCAAGTTTTGCAAATGCAAGAATAGACAGAGATCCTAATTTCTTAAATACTACTCCTGCTAATAACAACAATAATAATGAAGAACGACTAAAATTCAATCTATCTCAGTACAGCCAACCTCACAATGCTCACTACTTTCAAAACTGTTTAGTATCTCCCTTATATCTTTTCCCAAGAAAAAATACTTCTCTCTCTCTCTCTCTCTCTCGTTACTAGCTAACTGACTACAACACCAACTGTTGTATTACTGTTCCAACTCTACCAGAATAAAATTGTATCTTTAAAGAGACAGGGGTAGGAAGGTTAAGGACGCAAAGGAAATAGCATTGGAGAAAGTACCACGTCAACTCAAAAAAAGGCCCACTGTTTTATAGTGTGTATGTGCAAATGTATATGTATATATACATATACTTACAAACATCCACAAACAAGCACACATTATATATATATATATAATATATGTATATATAGATTTTATTATATATGTATATATATTTATATATATATATATATATTTATTATATATATATAATTTTATAATTGTAAAAATAATGAAATAAGTAGCGAGAGCCTTTAAGTTTTTTAGGGTTACACACACAGCCAGCCTGGCGGTAATTATGTCTAGTTACAGCCGACGATTTCTTACTGTTGCCAAAATGAAACTGATTAAACTGTAGGCATCAGTGACACTTCTTTTAACCCACTGGCAATGACACCCCAAATAGAGTTCCTGGAGAAAATCCGACTTTATACTTGGCCGGGTCCGAGGAATGCCAAAGTGGTAAGGTTTGGGCGTGGAGTCATCGAGTAAATGAAAAGGGGACCTTTGTTCACTAAGTACAAAACAAGGTATGATCTTGGAAATATATCTTCTAATTATGAATTTAGATGTTGCTACTTGCAAATGATAAAATTTTTCGACCGAGATATGGGTAATTAAAAGTTTCCTTACTCCAAATATATAATATACGAGAAATTTATCTCTCGCTACTTCAACGTTTTTTCCGCCACTCCATTCAACACCATTATCTACTTTAAAATGAGGCAATGTACTCTGTAAATTGAAATTTACCAGTAAATTACGTTTATATTTACATATGTAATGATACGCCAGAAAAAAAGCTTGTATCCTGAGTTTCGGCACTATAATTACTATTTCTAAAATTGTGATCCTTAGGATATAAGAAGATATAAGTGATGATCTCTTTGATCATCAGGTACGATAGTTTCAGGTAAATTATCCTCAACGTCACTTCCAGTATTTTGCATTCGTCCTCCTCTTCCCTCGCTTATTCTGGTTTCCGGTCTCATTATGACCCAATGGCGTGTTAGTAACGCCTGTTTAATCTTTGCAGGCACTGGTGTCAGCTCTACACCCAACCCTCATCTTTTATCCGGGCTTTTGGGGTCAACAAAAGGGCAGAATTTTTCTTCTCGTTAGAAACTTTAAAATCCATGCTACTTTATCACGGCTGCTTTTTCTTTTTCAAGATTGAAGAATCCTGGTATGCTTAGCGCTCTTTGTCCTTTTTTAAGTACTTCTTATGAATGTATGTATATATATATATATATATATATATATATATATACTATATATATATATATATATATACATATTAACAAGAAAGGAGAGGATTCAATAGGTGCTGCTAGACAAGCCAGTGGTAAATCGTCATCAAGTTATCAGTTACAGAATTATTCAGAAATAAATTGATCATCAAATAAATAAGATATAAAGATGCATTTGCTGCATATTTTTATTAGCGTTTAGACTTCGCTTCCTTGTGAGCATTCTCTCTCTCTCTCTCTCTCTCTCTCTCTCTCTCTCTCTCTCTCTCTCTGTATTGCTGGGGAATCCCACCCCTTCCACTTGCTTTATTAGCATCTTCTTCGCAGTGTTATTGTCTTAAACTTG
The DNA here is from genome assembly GCF_015104395.2 of Macrobrachium nipponense. NCBI lineage: Eukaryota > Metazoa > Arthropoda > Malacostraca > Decapoda > Palaemonidae > Macrobrachium > Macrobrachium nipponense. The sequence continues at coordinate 76,137,497 of NC_061110.1, read as the reverse complement.
CAATAAGGCGTCAAATGCGACAGCACCCCAATACGGGCAACGGTTAGCCAATCTCTCTAATGTGTCCTACGTAAGAATTGATCAAATTATTACCCCCCCCACCACCCCCTCAAATAATTAACCCCCAAAGCCTCCCACCTTCCCCCATCTGTAATGTCTCCCCTCCTACTACTCATCCTCAACCCGTCCTCACACATATCCAATCTAAGTCCTCCTCCCTTCAAGTCTCCCCCCCCCCTTCCCCCTCCCCATCACAGACACAACCCTCAACCCTCTTCTATTCTACGCCCACATCCACCTCCCTACCCCTCCTTTTTCTATCCCCCTCCCCCGCCCCCAGCTTCTTTCTTCTCTTCTTCCTCTTCCTCCTCCTCTCTCTCTCCAAGTTCATCTTGAGACAATTATCCCGACCGAAGAGGGCGAAGCAGGGATTACGATGTTTATTTTCTCTTGCATACGTTCGAGACAGGTGGAGGAAGAAGACACGGCGAGAGAAGGAGGAGAAAAGAGAGAAAAACAATGTTTGGCTAATGTTCATACAGAGATCTTGTTTGCATGTATTTCTAGGAACGAGGAAAGGAAATAAATAGGACATATATATATATATATATATATATATATATATATATATATATATATATATATATATAATATATATAATATATAGTTAATGTGTGTACAATACGTTTGTATGTATGTATGCATGCTAGTAATATACATGCTAGTACTAGATATCTAGATATAATTTGCCAATCCTTCATAAAAAGGACCTAGAAATGCAAAACGAAAGAAACGAAAATCGTCGAAATTCAAGCCAACACACATTCCACCAAAAGTGACAAAGAAAAATAAGAAAGAACTGAAAAAATGAGAACATCAAAACTCCAATAGTAAATGAGTTTCGTTCCAGCAATCAAGCAATGAAATGCTTTCTTTCAACAGAAGAAACAGAAATGGAAAATTTCATTTTAATTATCAGACGACTTGAATAATTGATCATAAGAAATCACATCTTAGTAACCTTCCATGTTTTACTTGTAATTATTTGTTTGTAATGTTAATGTTTGCACATTCTCGAAGCGAGAAGGACATAAATCCCGTTATATTTATTCGAGTTAATCATATTGATATAAAACACGAAAAGGCTCATTTAAATGAGCGTATCCCCCTTTGTCAGTGAAAAATAAACAAGCGTAATACACCTTTCATGTTTGCTCGAACAATTAAATCTCGTGTTTGTAGACCTTGACAACATCGCTACATTTAATTAATTCACTGTGAAGCAAATTCATTTATAAGTCATTAAGCTTTTTCTCCTCTCCTCTCTCTCTCTCTCTCTCTCTCTCTCTCTCCTTTTCATGTTTCCAAACAGAGATGCCCTTTCCTTTTAATTCTATTGAGTCAAGCATATAAAAGAAAAATGAGAGAATATTTCGGGGAAGGCGAAAGTGAACCAACTCATTTCGACTGGCAAGACAAAAGTGTCTCTTCTGCCGTCGCTGGTCGCGAGTGATGCTCATGCAATATTCACTCTGTAACAATATCAGTTCTCAAATCGAAAGCCTCTTTCCTTCATTATCCCCTTAAGAAAGCCATGGATTTGCAATGAGAGAGAGAGAGAGAGAGAGAGAGAGAGAGAGAGAGAGAGAGAGAGAGAGAGGCCAGGTATTGTAAGTTTATGAACAATGCGTTTCTCGGGTAGTATGGAAGCATTATTGTCTTTTGTGATAAATGTTGATTCTGACTTGCAAAATACTTGTTATAAAAAACTATATTAATTTTTATTGACCGGCAAATTAATGTTTGCTGCTAGGCATTGTTGCTTAGGATTCTTACTGCATTGCAAATGAGCAGACCTTCCGACTGACAGAGAGAGAGAGAGAGAGAGAGAGAGAGAGAGAGAGAGAGAGAGCTTTCGTCTCTTCTACTCCTCCTTCCTCTTCTTTTCCGGGATTATTATTATGGGCGTGTTCGAATGCGTGTGGGAGGCTTCTTTTCTACCAAGGTGAACTTGCGATTAAGTGGACGGAGAGGAGTATTTGATTATGGGAAAGAGATGAGCTTTTATTTATCATTTGGTTTCAGTGAGGTTTATCTGAAGAGACGTAGACGTCACCTAATAAAATTCACTGCTCCCTCTTCATAAAATATCCACTAAAACGTTTCACAATCTACCTAATATCTCTTGAATAGTACAAATCAACTGTATTAAAGATACTTAGTATCCTTTAATTGTTTTTAGGCGAAAAAGTCGGTAATTGCCCAACATTCTGTAACTGATGATATTTTACTTGATTAAAAAGTAATCATAATATACCAATGGGATTTTCCATGCAGTATTCAATACGCTAATGCCGCCAGTCCAGCAGCTGCTAAGATTCATTCAGTAACATCTACTTCAATAACTTCTTGGAAAATAGACGCTTCGTAAACATTTCGTAATCCCGTCTATAAATATTTCAATGATGATACAATATTAAGGAAAGAAAACACAGTATTATTACATTTGATCTTCATATGATAACATAATTCCCTGTACTGGAAACCAAAGTCAAGAGAGGCGACTTCCGAACGCGGCCCCACCGAATTACGAACGCGAGAGTCCGAGGCGCGAGTGAGACTTTTGCAAGATTGAATGCAATCTCTTCGTATCCGAATCTTTAGACATTAACAAACAGAAGAAATTATTTCTTTTTAATGGATCTACACACAAAAGCAGGAATCAGAAGGGAGCATATATTGGCATAGGGCCCCGAGAGGCGGGGAGAGAAAGGGGGTGGGAACGGAATTTTTAAAAAATTCCCAGAATGCCTCCGTCGCTCTGTTTTAAAATTTTCCCGCCCTCCCGTTTCGAATTTTTCCTTATCGACTTCGAGAGCGAGAAGAGAGACCGGTAGAAACACAGCTGGAGTCTTTGAAGTGCTCGTGTTTGGTTACTTCATATGTAGCTCACGCTGATATTTTTTGCCTATTTATGATGAATGCACCTTGCCAGAGAGAGAGAGAGAGAGAGAGAGAGAGAGAGAGAGAGAGAGAGAAGTCGTGTGCAGAAGTTAGCTGGTGTGTGAGAGCAGGACATAATTAATTTAAGGCTAGTAACTTCGGCGCACTGAACCAGAATCGGTATTTTTAGATGGAACTCACTTTTCGATTCGGACAAAAGAAAAAAGAATAAAAAAAAACATCTTGCGTCTAGTCTTCTCCAACGTTCGCCTCCCCCTGCCAGGAAACACCACATCTTTTCTTAGGCTTGCAGTCCCCTTATTCTTCTCTTTCTCAACTGCCTCTTCTTGACCTCCACATTCTTAGTACTATATTCTTAACTCTCCTTATTCCCTTTACACGAAACTCCGGATTACGACACGGATGGCAAATTAATGCCGGTCTCTTATCCGGTTTCATTTACGTACGCTTCTCATCTCGGCGCGCGTCACACAGGAGGACTTGTGCAACTTAATGAAAGTTAAAGGAAACAATCAAGTGAAGCCTCCGCGGTGTCGTCTTGGGAGATGAGGGAAGGGGGAAATCAAGGAGCTGTAGAGAGAGAGAGAGAGAGAGAGAGAGAGAGAGAGAGAGAGAGAGAGAGAGAGAGAGAGAGAGAGCACAAACGTGGGTGTATAGGATAATTATATTTGACTTCGTTCTCATAACCATTTGATTCACAATAAAGATTTGATGCCTAGAAGCAACGCAAGACGGGAGAGGCTACGCCTTTTATTTGTTACAAATGATTTGTATTTTATAAAAGCCTCATAACGACATGAGTTGCTAAAATGGTGAAAAATCCCACATATTTCAAAATATTTAAAAATATATGCACAACGAGAGCTTTCGCGGACCTCCCTCAATCTCCTTATCAACAGTTTGATAAGGAGAATCGACAGGTTCTCGAAAGTTTTCGTTCGTTGTATATGCATGTTTTTAAATATATATTTACACCTACATCAATGTGGATTTTTACCAATGATTCATATGCAAAGGCGGACGCAATCAAAGAAAAACGTTCTAGAGTATGAACTGGCCGGCATGTGCACAGATGTAAAATCAAGACATCACACCAAGATCAAAATTTTCTACTACAAAGCTGCTAATTAGACATAACAGTCTGTATGGCTTCTGTAACTTGAACTGAACAGTTTTTGTTTATAATTTTTTTATTTTTTGTTTGATCTAAGATGAGGAAACGCGCTTCATTGCTTGCATTTAGAAATGTACATTCGCCTCAAACCTCGACATATTCCAAGGCTGTCCACGGTAAAAAACGGCAATAGGATATCTCTCTCACTAAAACAATATAAGATATGAGCTCAGTCTGTCGGTCAGTTGAAAACTGGCCCATCAAAGAGTCAGTCAAATCGATTGACTATTAAATTCACCCAGTAATAATTTGCGACCTTTCTTGTTTACAGTTCCACGAAGTCTCAGCACCGCCAAATGTAATACTCAGGAACTGGTACACGTAGTAAGGCCAATGCTAATGCAGACTAATCAAAATAAACACTTCAAGAATATAACAACTGCAATAGCTATACAGGATATGACTGAAGTCGTCATCGTCAAACAGGCTAGTTACTCTATGGTCTACAAACAGGCTAATTGACCTACGGTCTACAAAGAAGCTAATTGCCTTATGGTCTTCAAACAGGCTAGTTGCCCTATGGTCTACAAACAGGTTAGTTGCCCTTTGGTCTACAAACAGGCTAATTGACCTATGGTCTAAAACAGGCTAGTTGCCCCATGGCATACAAACAGGCTAGTTGCCCTATGCTCTTCAAACAGGCTAGTTGCCCTATGGTCTCCAAACAGGCTAGTTGCCCTATGGTCTCCAAAAAGGCTGTTCCCTATTGGTCCTCCAAACAGGCTGTTGCCCTATGGTCTCCAAAAAGGCTAGTTGCCCTATGGTCTACAAACAGGCTAGTTGCCCTATGGTCTCCAAAAAGGCTAGTTGCCCTATGGTCTACAAACAGGCTAGTTGCCCTATGGTCTCCAAAAAGGCTAGTTGCCCTATGGTCTACAAACAGGCTAGTTGCCCTATGGTCTCCAAAAAGGCTAGTTGCCCTATGGTCTACAAACAGGCTAGTTGCCCTATGGTCTCCAAAAAGGCTAGTTGCCCTATGGTCTACAAACAGGCTAGTTGCCCTATGGTCTACAAACAGGCTACTTGCCCTACGCAAACACCAGAGGAAAAGCTGAAGGTTACGTCTAGATTTTTACGAAACTTTTACCTAAGGTCCACCATCAAGTTCAGACTGACAGACTGAAGTGCTTGGTTGAAAATCTGGCTTACAGGTCTGGAAAACTGAGAAGCAAAGTGTGAGATGGACCTCAGTTTTGGAATTGAATTGAATTAAATATAGAATTTAGGCCAAAGGCCAAGCTCTGGGACCTATGAGATCATTCAGCGCTGAAACGGAAATTGATAGTAAAAGGGTATAAAGGTGTAAAGGAGGAAAAACTCACAGTTGCATTATAAATAAAATTGTTAGGAGATTATGGAAAGTAAGATGGAAGAGAGAGAGTATGAAAAGAAGTAAAGTAAATGGAATGAACCCCAGTTTTGGTTTCAGTTTACAATATGCTTCTTGTTGAATTTAGTAGCGCATAAATTAAATGATAATTACTAATTTTGTTAGTTCATTATGGCAGCCAAAACTACCACATATTTAAAACAAACAGGAAATTTAATGTCCTGGAAGGTGAAACATAGCCCCAGCCTTTCTTTTAATGTTAAAAACGAAAGCTGTGACAAAATAAGCTATTTTGGTTTCGCTCACACATACCTAATGCTTCATCTTCAACGCCTTCGGGTAATAAAGGAGCAATATTAATAAATTACTCTGTCAATCCTGCTAAAGAAGAAGCTAGGACCGCCCTTTACGAAACCACAAGGCGAGCTTAAACTGCGCCTGGATGCCCTCATAAATAGAGAGAGAGAGAGAGAGAGAGAGAGAGAGAGAGAGAGAGAGAGAGAGAGAGAGAGTGTGTGTGTGTGTGTGTAGAGGGGCTGCAGTTCACATAAACCTTGTTCTTATAATGAAAAAGTATCAAACTATAAACTCGATATTTGCACAACAGTGAACTGAAAGGGTAAGAAACGATCCTTGGCATTCAAAGTAAATGCGTTGCAAAGCGTAATTTCATGCAGTCTTGTGACCTGACCGATGTATTCAAAAGACAATGCCCTGGGATGATACGCGTGACACTGTCCGGAAAGCGTCTTCCGTCAGGCAATCATGGTCGTCGTCGATTGGCCTGATCCGACGCGGAAGGGACGATCTCAACCTTAACATATTGAGCACCTCTCTCTCTCTCTCTCTCTCTCTCTCTCTATAATATATATATATATATATATATATATATATATATATGTGTGTGTGTGTGTGTGTGTGTTGTGTGTGTGTCATACAGTATACCGAACTGGTTAAATAACGAAAACATTTCCCCTATAATCGCCAGGTACCTTATGTCGTAAAATCTAATCCAAGTAGAGTTCGTGACATTACTGACTGATAGCGAAATCGTTTGTATTACAAATGAATGAGTACAAGTTAATACTGCGAATTACACAAACAAAACATAAACTACAGGGGGTGATATATATATATATTATATAGTTAATAATTAAGACATTATAATATAATATATATATATATATATATATCTATATATATATATACTATATTATATACATATATATATATATAATAATATATATATATATATATATATATGTAATATATATATATAATTAATAATAATATATTATATATATGATATCCATATAACAGAACAATATGACAGTCACAGAAATGACTTTGAACGTGATTTAAATAATTTGACTTATCTTGAAAAATAATACTAAAACTCATGACACTTTTGGACGGATGAACCTAAATTTGTTAAGTAGTTCTTTCTGGTATTAGTGAAGCCCAAATATTATCCCTTTTTTTGGGTTCGTTTGTGGTATTTGTGACACTCAAATATTCCCAGTCAGTGAATCAAGCTTGATTCACTGACTGGGAATATTTGGGTGTCACAAATACCACAAACGAACCCAAAAAAGGGATAATTTTCCAAGCAAAGAACTGTTTCGGAGATTTGGAGTACTAGAATAACGAGGTGTTTTCATTTCAAGAGATCCTGAAGATTCGAAGAGCTCTAGAAATTGAAAGCATAATAAAGAATGTCACCGCAATTTACTAATGAAGTATTTTCCAACAGTAGAACTCATTTACATGCGTCTCATCATGGAGAGAAGGGAAACGAAAGTTTTAGAGATAGTTACAGAAAGAACTAATGAACTGTGCAACAAGAGGATATCCAACTGAGAGGATTTCACTCAGTTGCAATAATATCCATCTTTGACAGACAGGAATTCTAAAAATAGAAAAAAAAAACTCAAATTACAATGTTTCAGTTCATATTAAAAAAAAAGACGTGAAAAAGTTTCAGACAGAAAAAGGAAGCCAGTCTGTTATGTTGCTTCTTGAGAAAAGGAATCAAACCAATGCCAAGTCTCAGATTACGTCGTGTCAACTCCAAAATCTGCAAATTCAGTAGTAATGCAAACTTCAAAATAATGTTTAGAATTCATAACAACTGGTAATATGTTTACAAAATATAACAAACAGACTTAAAAGATTTTATAATTACCAGTCACAAAAACTGATTCCAATGCTAGAAACTGAAATAGAAATTGACTGCCTATTGTAAAAAAAAAAAAAAAAAAAAACACGCACAAATTGTTTAGTGCACAAAACAATGGTATTCGGAGGAATGAATAAAAGGGTTTTGTCAGTTAATTAATGGAAATAGTTACTTTTTTAATCAATTATAGTACTTAGAGGAACTAAAAGGAATAAATGGTTGCTGAAATATTAAGAACCAATAAAGCGACTGAATAAAAGGGTTTTGTCAGTTACGGTAATTAATGCAAAGAGTTACTTTCTTTAATCAATGATAGTACCTAGAGGAACTAAAAGGAATAAATAGTTGCTGAAATATTAAGAACCAATAAAGCGACTAGAATGCGCATCATTTAACCAAATGATAGGAGCTGGGAAAAATTGAGCTAAAGACGTGTATAGCTTCTCTTTTCACTACCGTTATATAAATCTTCTTTCTTTTGGGAAAGGCAAGGGTGGTGCGCGGCCCTGCCATATCAAACGTTCCTAAACAATTTATTTTGTAAGTGAATGCATCACCAAACAACACGCTAAAATAATCTATGTTATATTTACTTTTTTTAATATCAAGATCACCTGTAATATTTTTGCCTTTGGTCATACTGTTAACAATGTTTGGAAACATTGAAACATGGCACACATTTTGAACTATAAGTTGGCAGTTTTCGTAAAGGTGGTCTTGGTAGAGCTGACTTGCCTCAGTAAGGTGTTGGTCATCATACAAGCACCATGCAAGGAACCACCCATAATAATATGTGTGTATGCGTGTATATATGTATATGTATGTGAAATTATTCATTTAGAGGGAGAGCGAAAATAGACAAACAAATGTATTTGAAGTAGTCTCAAGTTCAGTGTAAAAGGCAAGGATTATCCCATGAAAGATCCAAGAGATGATTTAAATGATCTCGGAAACATCAAAACAATAACTGAAAATATAATAATGAAACGTCTTGTTACAAGTTGCGACAATATTCTTTGTACTTTCTACTGATCTTGTGTGTGTGTGTATTTTAAGAAATAGTGCAGTACCTTAGAGATTTACTTTGGATATCTTGGTGAGTAGGGCCAAAGAATACCTGTTATTGCTCCAAAGATTGAAGATTAAAAAGGAATAAACACGGCCACTTTTAGGACAGTGCATTGACAACGTGGGAGAAAACGCCTAAAACGACCAGAAGAATCGAAAATAGTATATAGTCTAGTAAGCAGTCTCAAGGTCCGTCCACGCTACAGTAAGACGTGTATGCATGCCATAAGCACATGTCGACAGCCTATAGCAAACATCACAAATACGTGGAAAACTATTCGACGACCGTAATTGGAGAGCGAATCTCAGGCGAACACTGGATAACCAAGAGAAGCACTGGAGAGGATTGCCAGTGAGTCATTAACTTGTATTCCACCTGTTTGTGACGTATGAATGATCAATTGTCGACTAGTGTTCATGACTTGTTTTATTGCAGTGTGGACGCACCCTTACGTCTAAAAACCACACACACAAAACAAAAGAATGAAAGCTTTGTGTATACGTAAGTTGACGAGTTCGTGATCCCAAATAAATGAATTAGTTTTGCATCACCATTTTAGTTAATTTACCTCAGATTTCCGATTTCCTGGTCATTAAGATATGATACTTATTTAAAGTTCTATCTGCAATACTTGAGAATGCCCTGAGGCCGAAATAATCAGACAATGTCCACGAATACTTATTTAGCCTGGTACTTGATTACCAATAAAACTTCCTTCAAAAGACAAACGAAAAAAAAAGGAATAAAAAGAAAAAAAAACGTAATTGGACCTTTAGGTTCAACACCAAAATTTAACCAGCTTAAATATCTAATGGTCGATTTTTCTTTATTTAGGAGATACCGATTCAATTTAGAACAGGGGTCAAGGAAAATATACTTGAGAAGAATAATTGCTATTGAAGCGCACGAAAACCTACGGAAAGATCTGAACTTCAACACAATTTAATATATTTTTACCTGTGTATCTATTTCTGTAGAAATAGATACACAGGTGTAACCCTGGTGAGCCCATTCCATTCGACTCCCTGAGTTTGCACGGAATGATCTTTTACTTTCCGTCCACGCCGGGGAATCGATCTTTATGCGCCTCTCTCTCTCTCTCTCTCCTCTCTCTCTCAAAAAGAAAAATAGAGTACTTAGAAGAACTAACCCAAAATGAAAAGAAAATAGATATAATGAATATAAGTGAAACCTGGTATTCCCAAGAGACTGGGAATGATGATCAAATAAAAGGGTTCCAAACTTATAGATCAGATAGAAAAAATAGGAATCAAGGGGGAACCGCAATATATGGGAAAGACAAAAAACAAGGAAAAATATATGAGAAATATAGTAACTCAGAATGTGAACTAATAGCGGTAGAATTTGAATCTGAAAAATTGATGAACATAGTAATATATAGATACAGATATCAAGTTTTCTCTCTCTCTCTCTCTCTGGCGAGAAGTTCAGAAGAAAACATAGGTAAGAAACGAAACACTTGGGCATGTAATTTTGAAACCCCCTGTGCCTCAGTTACCCTAAGACCTAGGCGAAGAATTACGTCGTTTTTAAGATGGAGACGGAACGAAAGAGAAAATACTAAAGGTGAGAGACAACTGTTTTCAAAGCGTAATACATTACAATAACCACACAATGGAAATAATCGATGAGGTCATCGCTACGCTTCAAAGTCCGAAAATATTCACCTAATATTGTTTCCAGTACGAGAACAGCTAAGAATCAACATCGGCTACCTTTACAGACTTGACACGTTAGTCCTGGAGAGAGAGAGAGGAGAGAGAGAGAGAGAGAGAGAGAGAGAGAGAGGGTAGGGGCCACGCACAAGTAGCTTAATCAGTGACGCCTTTGGCCACCGCCACCGTAACTAAGGCAAAAAGAATGGGCACCAATGATCTCCAGCTGGGGATGTCGACAAACACTGACTGCCTCTGGCGGAGGCAGAAAACGGGAAGGATGGAAGGTGAGTGCAAGTGTCAGTAGGCTTAGAGATTTGTTAACAGAGGTAAGGCTTCAAATCCTAGGCAATGTTCAAGGAAGTTACATGTACTATCGTTGTTATTATTAATGATTATCATCATATACATTTGTTAAATTCCAGATGGTAGGTGACTATATGCGTGTGAACTTGTAAATCAAGATTCCATAGAACAGAATCGCATGGGTGAAGGGGTAAACAATAGAAAAATTAGCATTTAAAGCTGTAAATAAGTGAAGCCAAGTCTACAAAACAGAATATAAACAGAGACAGAAATGCATGAGGTGCACAGTTCTACAAACTTAGAACTATGGACTCATATCCTGCCATGAGGATCGGTTCAATTTAACCTATTTTCATTGGTTAATATCGTTTTTTATTCACGACCACTGTCAAATTAGTTTATAATACTACTATATTCAAGTCAACTCTACTCCCATTCTTAGAAGCTAGTCTACGATTTATCTCCAACTAACCTCATCCATGATAATAGAAACTATGAAACTGATAAATTTTATTATTCGTACGGTTTTATATATTTTTTTTTATTTTTAACCTACACATTAAAATCTGTTATACAGTAACGGTAGAGGAGTCATTATGAGTTTTGGGTTTATATACCGGTAGAGAGAAGTTCCTTTGATTCATTAACTCAGAGATAGCTACCTCGGTCCATTTCCCAGGAAGACAATATTTTCGGAGATTCAGCGAACAGAAACTTCCAGTATCTATAATTACTTACAGAATAATTTGTTGGTCTCAGAGAACGCAACCTATCAAATTACATTAAAAAATCTATGCAAATATATATAAACAAAATTAAACCGAAGCCTAGCAATGATGACCTTACAAATTAATATGTAACAACTCCTGAGTGTCCTCGAACCACCTGACTATTGGTTTACTGCAGCCAACTGCTATGTTTACTTCTCTTAAAAACAGGAACCAATTCTAGGAGAGAATATTACTGGAAAAGGATTAGCTTATCATGAACCACACAACAACGAGTGTCTCAGTGCACGAAAATGAGCGGTGTTGACAAATTCTCGTCAGGTACTAAAATAACTGATTTCAGTTTAGGTATCCAATTTGTTATGGTTATTTCCATTAATTCAGTGGTTTCCAACCTGTGGGGCGCGGCCCCCTGGGAGGTGCTCGAAGGGCTGCCAGGGTGGGCGCCAATGCTTGATGAAGGAGATAATTATAGCTGAAAACTATTAATTATGATGGAATTCAGAATTTCAAAATAATGAGAAAACGTTTCAGATATAAATATGAAATTTAGTTGTCTAAATATATAAACTATTTCAAATTCTATATTAAGGAATTAATATATATATATATATATATATATATATATATATATATATATATATATATATATATATATATATATTATATATATATATAAAATAGTGAATTATTGACATGTGCCGACTTTGCCAGTAAATTACAGTATTTAAGGAAGGGGAGGGGGGCCACAGAGAATGTGCCATTCAATGAAGGGAGGCGAGAAAAAGTTGGAAACCACTGCATTAAGGCATCCAATAAATTTTACTACTTTGTGAGTTTTTCCAAAAAAATTTCACTCATTACTTCAAATTGAGTAAATCAAACAGAATGTCATTCAGTGCTAGTGAAACTAGAGGGCTGGAAATTTCAGGCAAAAACATATACCATTACATGTACAAGCGTCAGAAAGACAAAGCAAGCAATGAAATTAGAAAGACAAGTAAGAAAACGTTGACAATAACTCTGAAAGGAATCAAGAAATCAGAATAGCAAGTAAAAGAATTAACTTGTAAAGTCATGGCAGGTTAGCAATGTTACAAACATGAAGATGAAATACATAAAATTCAGTGCCTCCAGATAAAACTCCATCATGAAGAAATTCTGTCAAAATAAAATTATGGCTGTATTTTTTATCAGAGATTTCACAGCCGGCAGTAAATCTCAAAGGTGAAAAAATATTGCTGGCAGTAAGAAGGAATAACGTAAATGATTTATTTTGCCCGATTTTATCTTTAAAATTCCATGACCTGTCCAACAAACATTTAACCTATCTATCTATCTATCTCTCTTTCTATATATATATATATATATATAATATATATATATATATATATACATATATATATATATATATATATATATATATATATATATATATATATATATATGTGTGTGTGTGTGTGAGTATGTATATACACACATATATATGTACAGAAGAGTTAATAAAATCATTCATCTCTGTAAAAATAGCGTTAATCATGGCAAAAGAACTTCATAAATAAAGAAGATTTTTTTTAGCAAGGCAGGCAGTTTGCATACATTGGCTATTTAACAAATTTAATTCAAAAGACTTAGAGAGAGAGAGAGAGAGAGAGAGAGAGAGAGAGAGAGAGAGAGAGGGACGGGGGGGGGGATGTTGCAGTGCATTCATTAGCGCAGTCCTAGACATCCCTCTTAGCGAACCCTGTTCCACTATGGAGATGTTCACTCAATTGTTTGCCGCCTTTTGAAGCTTAAATCACGAAGCAATCCTGAATATCCTCAGTAAAGCCAAGGACGTATTTCGTTGAAACATGCACAGCAGCGTCACTTCTCTGACTGTGTACGTGAAAGCTCCCTATAAGGGCTCCTAATATATTCTGTGCTTAATAAGAAACATGTGTTACTATACAGAACATGCAGAGGGAGTAAAAATAAGTAATAATCACTGTAGCCGGATAAAAGAAAAAAAACCTTGAGTAAAAACGAGAAGAAATAATTAAGGTAATAATCTTGGCACAGGTGCAGTATCTCTAGAATCCTCCAATACAAAACACACCCTCACTTGCTTCGAGGAACATTCCCTCCGCGGAACAGACGTCTGTGCCGCCGTTGTAGCGTTTCCAAGCGTGGCAGAGCTGAAAGAAACCCCCAGACTGATTTGAGACTTGAAGGAAAATACAAAACTCACAACAGGGTCGTTAGTTAGCTTATAAATCCCTTGCAAGTGACACACAGTTTAATTCTTGTGTCATAACATTTCCGATGGAATAATGGCGCTGCCAGACGCACGATGAATACCCATTGTGGCCCGACCATTATTAGGGGGCATTGTCATGGAAATTAACCCATGAATTCATTTTCGGGAAGGACGATGTATTGCCCCCGACTTAAGGTGTTTGATTATAGACGCTCGAATGTTTTACGGGGCAAGAGTTGATTAAATTACATTCGGTATGGAAGAAGGAGAGGGGAGACCCAAGGCGTAAAATTAACTATTCGGCAACTCGGTCAGCTGGAGGGGGCGATAGCTACGTAGCGGTGGTGGTGGCATGTTGATAAGGGGGTGGTTGGTCGCGAGGGGAGGGGAAGGGGAAGGGGGAAAGAGCCACCAACAAATGAAAAGCTGTATCGTATAACTTACAACTATCAGGGAACATGTACCTTTAAGAAACGGGGACAAAGAAATATGCAAAACTCCGGGTGAGTCTTAATGGAAAATAAGCGATTCAGAATGGGATACAAAGCAGCGTATGTCACTTTTATTGTTCTCCTCTTCCAATCTTCTCATTCTCGGCTCAGAGATTTACGGTTTTGCGCCATTCGAAATATGAAATTAAACGCGAATCATAAAAATAAGCAGAATGAAAAGAATGTATTCATTACTTCTTCTGCGCTAAAATAATTAGAAGAGAGAGAGAGAGAGAGAGAGAGAGAGAGAGAGAACGTAGTGGACATCAAAAAAATGTGAATGAAAAGGTTAACGATAGTTAACCGGATTATGCATATCCATGAAAGCGATAAAGTGAGAGCTAGTATTCCGAACAATGAAATTATAAAACCATTTAAAACATAAGAATGAATTCAAAGTCAGGGATAAATACAGCATATAACACTAAATTCAGAACATAATAGCAAATTCAAAAAAGATAACGATTTCCTGAAAACTAAGCAAATGTGAACTGCAGATTATTAATAAATAAATCCCCATAAAAAACTATTCGGTATTAAATATAAAATTCAAGTGAATCCTTGATCGAATACATATCTAAAAAAAATAAAAAATAAATCATTAAATAAGAGATAATTTTCGCAAAATGAAAGCAAATGCACAATTCGGGGAACACACACGCACACAAGCAGCTCCTGTTGAAGCTTGCAGGATCACTCGGAAGGGTGCGTGAAGAACAGTCATTCCCGGATAAGTTATTCACAGGTTCGCTTCGCCGAGTTTGGTGTTGTGATATAAAAGGGACTGAGGAAGAAGGAACGAAAATAAGAGTAAAAGATATGAAACTGAAAATTGAAAATTTTAACAGAAGTCATATAAAAAGAGCTACAAAATTGAAAAAAATAAAATTTGAAAGGAAGTCACATAACTGTTCACTGATTTCTTTTTTTAACAACTGGAAAAGAAAGATAAAGAGAGGGACAACGATATTGGAGAAGAGAGAAATATAGACAAGCCATGCGGAGAAATTCGAAATCTAGACAATATATATAAATGATAAGCTACTTGTTTATATTGATGAACGTGGATAACCACAACGCACCTTGTCATTACTGCAAGACAGGAATGAATTTGTATTTATAAATTTAATCGATACGTGGAACGTGGGTCTTCCAATAGCAGTTTAACAAGTTGCCATAGTTATAGGACGCCAGGATCTGGGGTGAAGTTATAATTAAATAATGTTAGCTTCTATGAGGTATATATCTTTAATATCTCAATTTAGTAACGTTTACTTTTTCACCTTATGATCATGAAACAGTTTTTCAAACGCCAGTCGTTGTGCTTATTGAATATTCCGATGTTCTGTTCCATCATACTTCTTTTTATATGATCATGAAACAGTTGTACAAACACCAATCTTTATGCTTTTTGAATATATATTTCGATGTTCTGTCCATTTTTTTTTCCCCATACCCTTTTTTTTTTTTCCTTTTATATGATCAAACACCGTCAAAAATGGAAGATGCACAGTCTGAGTGACATGTAACGTGGCTTTTAATGGTTCCTCTTGCTCTGGAATTTGGAGAAGTTTTGAAACATATAATGTTTAAAAATAATTTTATGCACTCTATCCACAACACAGTATTATAAATAATAAACACAACCTTTGAAAATTATGTTTATATGTCTATAATTACGCACAAGTTTGAACACTTGAATAAAAGTCTAATAACCTATGAAGTTTTCTTCACTGCAAGGACATAATGAATATTTCAGCCAGTATCAGTTTTGTCAATTATAACCGGATGGCTTCAAAGAAAGCAAAGTCGATATCCTCTTCTCCCACATTAATCCTTCAGACGCCAACTCGAAATTTAATTCCTTGTTTAAAATCCCTAAATTTGCTTCAGGAACCTACACCAAAACCTCACCAGATTCACGTCGATTCCCAACACACTATATCATTCATATCTATCTTGCTGACATTCTCTCAGGGTCTGGTTGTAAAACATTCTTATTTCCCTTCCGTTTCTTACACTATGACGAAAACATTTTCAACGGAACGCTTCATCTTTTCACAAACGCTAGCCATTTTACATCACTATATCTCTATATGCCTCATCCTTCTTAAGTCATTACTCCATATCAAATACAAGACAAATTAATTAACTCCCCCATTAGCCTTACTTTTTTTTTCTTTTTTTTTTATAAAGACAATCCGCAGTCAAGATCCTTGATAAGGCCAGAGTTGGGTTAAATATCTGTCTAAATCATTGTGAGTATAACTATCAATATTATGGACAATAATCCGCCTCACAAGATTAACTGGACTAATCATTTTCACTGTAATTACACACACACACACACACGCGCGCGCACACACACACACACGCGCGCGCACACACACACACACACACGCGCGCGAGCGCGCTAGAAATCATTCTAGTTTGCCGTACAACAGGACATCAATTCATTGTACAAATTTCCTGAATAATATATACATAGTCTCCTATTCTAATTCGTGAAACTGTTTAAATAAACCTAAATTCCCAACACATTACAATGACCTTTTCCCTTTCTTTAGTGGATACTGTATCCTTTTATCAACCATTATTTACTTTACGCCTTTTCATTTCCTTTCTCATCGCTTTTCTTTCTTGTTCCCTTTCTAATAAAAATTTGCTGTTCAATATACTCACAGCCCCTTTTCTAAAGCTTCTTTCCCTTACTTTATTCACTTGCCATGAAAGACCATCTCAATATCCTACATTTATCTTAGGTATTGAAGTTTTATACTTCCATCCTGATAACCTGTTTCATTCACTTTAAAACAAAATTATAATTTCATTTTTCTACTTCTGCAGAAAATTCTCTCTTATTTTCTCCTCATAAACGAAATTCTTTTTTATTTTCGACCCAATATTTGTTCACCAAATTACATGACCTTATAAGACAAATGTATTGTTTAATTTAGATATTATCATTACCGGATAGTCTTCATAATGGTCATTAACATTTCCTAGGTTTGTCAAACGTCATCATAATTCTACATTTCCTTTTCATTCTAAGACGATCTTTGCAATTCTCTGATGATATACATCCTCCAGCTTACCACCACTCTCTCTCTCTCTCCTCTCTCTCTCTCTCTCTCTCATCTACCTACCTTTCACTCACCTACCTATACTTCACACAAAGACTTTGATCAAAAACGCTATTGATCTAAATTCATGAATGGTAAAAGATAAAACCCTTACCCCTACATATAATGGTGCTTAAATATGCATGAAATTTGAACAGGTTCCCTGTTCAAAGAAAAACAAAAGTGGAAAGATCAAAGCAAATATTAAGGAAGCAATGAACGGGTAAAATACAAGTCAGCTCCGTTTTGCATAAGAGCATCATGCGTACATATATCTTTATTCATATCTATATCTATCTACATGTATAATGTATATATATATATATATATATATAATATATATATATGTATATAAATATATATATATATATATATATATATATATATATATATATATATCTTAAATAAATGGGAAAACACGTCTATTTGTTCCAAGTGAACGTCTACTAACGACCCCCCCCCCCCCCCAACAAACTGTAACTTTCTTATTTTTAGGCCGATTTGTTGATTTGGTTTAAATTTGAAATGTAGGCTATTGTTGCTAATTGCATTACTTCAAAATTGTTATCAAGCCGTAGCCCCAATAGGAGGGGTGAGAAGGGGGTGAGAAGGGGCCTACATGTAAAAATAATCGAAAACGACAGAAGAAGAGTTACACTCCCGAAGCCCTTCAAGTCCAAGTTCAGCCCCGATAGGAAGGAGAGCGAGAAAGGGTAAACAATAAAATGTCAAAAATGACAGATATTAGAGTCTAATCCCTAGTTTTCAATGTCATTGGGATGAACAGACTTTCTCGATGCCCTTCAAGTCCAAGTTCAGCCCGGATAGGAATTGGGGTAAGTGGTGAAATATAAAATGTCAAAAATGCAGGGCAATGTAACTAAAGCAACTACCTCTGTGCCAAGTTGCATACTGATTGACGTTCACTTACATATATATATATATATATATATATATATATATATATATATATTATATATATATATATATATATATATATATATATATATATATATATACACGCATGCATACATACATATATATATATATATATATATATATATATATATATATATTATATAATATATATATATATGTGTGTGTGTGTGTGTGTGTGTGTGTGTGTGTGTGTGGTGCGCGGGGTGTGTATGTGTGTACGACGGTGCGGAATTTGGTACGATAGGTCTCATAATTGTTAAAGTATGATACTGGGTCTTCTGTTGATGTATAGTATGAAATTTTTCAGACATTAAAGTGGATAAATAAACCGCATCATACCGTACATATAGCATTGTAAAATTTGCAGTAATCATTATACGTTTAGAACTGATAATGTTTCAGACGCGTGATGCCAAAGATGAGGTATATATGAGTCAAATATTAATTAAATTTTGGATTACCCTATGAAGGAATCAGAGTCGTAAAAAAATAAGGTGGTATGAAAAAGAGGGGTTATGACCCCCTTAGAAACGGCCCTCGAATTTCGGACTTTGACCAAAACCATCCTGGGGGGAGGGGGGAATGCATGGTAAAAATTTGGTAACCCTAGCTGTCAACTCCGAAGTTGCAAAAATGAGGGGGTATGAAAAAGGGGGTTCTGACCCCCTTAGAGGGGAGTCTATGGTGAAAATTTGGTAGCCCTACCTTCAACTCCAAAAGTTGTAAATGATGAGGGGGTATGCAAAAGGGGGTTATAAACCCCTTAGAAAAGGCCCTCGAATTTCGGATTTTGACTAAAACCTTCCTGGGGGGAGGGGAGTCTACGGTGAAAATTTGGTAGCCCAGCTTCAACTCAAAAGTTTTAAAAATTAAAGGATGTGAAAAAGGGGGGTTATGACCCCTTATAAATGGTCCTTGAACTTTAGATTTTAACTTAACGCCTCCTGGGGTTAGGGAAGTCTATGGTAAAAATTTGGTAGCCCTAGAGGTGGTATAAAAAAGGGGGGGTTAAGACCCCCTTAAAAACGGCCCTCGAATTTCGTATTATGACTAAAATCTTCCTGGGGAGGTTTGGAGTCTATGATAAAAATTTGGTAGCCCTAGCTTTAACTGCAAATGTAGTAAAAATAAAGGGCTATAAAAAAAGGGGGTTTATGACCTTTGAAACGGCCTTCGAATTTCGGATTTCGACTACGACCTTTCTGGGGGGAGAGGAGCCTGTAGCAAAAATTTGGTAGCCCTAGCTTTCATAGTCTGGCCGTGCATAACGAACAAACAAACAAATAATCATACAGAAATTACCTTTCATTTACATCATACATATATATATATATATATATATATATATATATGTATATATATATATATATCCTATATATATACCTAGGAAACCAATGATCTGGTTATAGCCATGTAAAGCTATAAACAGTCTTCGATCAAAGCCCTATCCAATAGTTTTTGTTTGGTTTAAATCCGTCAAGCAGTTTAGCCATGATTTAATAATAAGACAGACAGACGGACATAACGCCCATTATAGTATGATTATAGAATGAATGTGGTATGCTTTTGTGGCAGAACAGACTGTCATCACAGCAGAAACCAGGCAAGACCAGACTACTTCAAAGGGCACGACCCCAACTGCCTCAAATGGCAGATCCCTGACTGTCTCAAGGGCATAAACCAGACTGCCTCAAAGGCAGAACCAAGATTGCCTCAAGTGCAGTTCCCTAACTGCCTCAATGGGCAGAGGACCCCGACTGCCTCACAGGGAAGAGGACCCCTATCTGCCTCAAAGGGAAGAGGACCCTGTCTGCCTAAAAGGGCAGAGGACTCTGACTGCCTCACAGGGCAAACGACCCCGACTGCCTCATAGGGCAGCGGATCGCAACTGCCACGGGGAAGAAGACCCCAACTGCCTCACAGGGCAGAGAACCCTGTCTGTCTCAAAGAGCAGAGGACCCCTGAGTGCCTCACAGGGCAGAGGACCCCTGGTTGCCTCACAGGGCAGAGAACCCCATCTGCCTCACACGGCAGAGGACCCCATCTGACTCAAAGGGCAAAGGACCCTGACTGCCTCACAGGGCAGAGGACCTGTCTGCCTCAAAGGGCAGAGAACTTGTCTGCCTCAAAGGACAGAGGACCACAACTGCCTCAAAGGGCAGAGGACCACAACTGCCTCAAAGGGCAGAGGACCCCCAACTGCCTCAGAGGGCAGAGAACTCCGCCTGCCTCGAAGGGCAGTGGACCCTGCCTGACTCAATGGGCAGAAGATCCTGCCAGCAGAAAAACGGCAGAGGATCCTACCTGTCTCAAAGCGCAGAGGAACCCTCATGCCGCAAAAGGCAGAGGACCTCGCATACCAAAAACAGCAGAGGACCCTGCCTACCACAAAAGGCAACGGATCCCGCCTACCTCATAGGGCAGAGGACCCCACCTCCATCAAAGGGCAGAGTACCCTGCCTCCATAAAGGAACAGAGGACCCTACCTGCTGCAAGGGGCAGAGGATCAGGCCAGCTGCAAAGGGCAGAGGATCACACATGCCACAAAGGTCAGAGGACCCCGCCTGCCACAAAGGGGAGAGGGCCCCGCCTGCTGCAAATGGCCGAGGACCCCACCAGCCTCTAAGGGCAGAGAACCCCGCCTGCCGCAAAGAGCAGGAGACCCCACCTGCCACAAAGGGCAGAGGACTCCACCTGCCACAAAGGGCAGAGGACCCTGTCTGCCTTAAAAGGCAGAGGACCCTGTCTGCCTTAAAGGGCAGATACCCCTGTCCTGCCTTAAAGGGCAGAGGACCCCACCTGCCTCAAAGGCAGAGGACCCCACCTGCCTCAAAGGGCAGAGGACCCCACCTGCCACACAGGGCAGAGGAACCAACCTGCCACAAAGGGCAGAGGACCCCACCTACCACAAAGGTCAGAGGACCCCGCCTGCTGCAAACGGCAGAGGACTCCACCAGCCTCAAAGGGCAGAAGACCCTGCCTGCCTCTAACGGCAGCAACTCTGCCTGCCTCTAATGGCAGAGCACCCTGCCTGTCGCAAAGGGCGGAGGACTCCGCCTGCTTCTAAGGGGAGAGGACCCTGCCTGCCTCTAACGGTAGAGGATCCCGCCTGCCACAAAGGGCAGAGGACTCTGCCCACCTCAAAGGGCTGAGGACCTCGCCTGCCTCTTATGGCAGAGGACCCCGCCTGCCGCAAAAGGCAGAGGACTCCGCCTGCTCAAAGGGCGGAGGTCTCCACCTGCCTCTAAGGGCAGAGGACCCCACCTGCCTCTAACGGCAAAGGACCCTGCCTGCCACAAAGGGCTGAGGACCCCACGGGCTGCAAGGGCAGAGGACCCCGCCTGCCACAAACAGCAGAGGACCCTGCCTGCCACAAAGGGCAGAGGACCCCACCTGCCAAAAAAGTCGGAGGATCCCACCTGCCACAAAGGTCAGAGGACCCAGCCGGCCACAAAGGGCAGAGGAACGCAACTATCTCAAAGGCAGAGGAACGCAACTGCCTCAAAGGCAGAAGACCCCACCTACCTTAGACAGCAGAAGATCCTTGACTTTGGAATCTGCCACTTGCTTCAGAAAACCCAAGAGATCATCTTCGGATTGCTGAGCAAGAGATCTAGAGGAAAGACCTGCTTAATTCCTTGGATTTTTATTTAACAGTATTTTAATATTCATGAATTACATATTGACATTTACAGGATTTCCAAGAAAGCGCTCTATAGTTAAAAAGTTTATTATGAAATGTGTCTTAGTACTGGACTTCTTGAACAAAATATATGTAGAGAGAAAAAAAAAGAAGCTGACAGGTCACTGGAGACCTCCAGTTGCCAGCAAAACTTTGCATCCCTCGCAGAGGCTGCGACTCATCATAGACCTCTTGTCACTGGTCGCCATCTTCAGCTGCATGAGAGGCCATTCGGGAGAAAGCACGAGGTGAACTCCAGTACAGTTTGATGACATCCATTTTGAGAATGCAAGAAACATTCTGGTCCACCACAGCAAAGTACGGCCTTAACTCGACTCCCTAGCAGTATACAAAGGCGAAAGCCTTCGTCTATTGCTAGGACTTACGGAGTCTTTTGTCCGTCGTCGTACAGGATTACAAGGCTTTCTTCAGTGTTGACTGAAGGGGAGAGTTCACACGCTAGGACGATGCCCATAGACGCTAACAACACATTAGCTCCTGTGTCGACCAGGAAGTAGACGGTTCTATCACCAAGTCTTCCTTGCAGTTGCAATTGTTCTTGCTCCAAATATAATTCTGAAAAGTGGTGTTCAGCTTTTGAAGAGAGATTTCTTCCCAGTGTTCTTTTCAATATATTTAACCCTTAGGTAACACTTTTATCTGAAAGTATTTTTCAATTCCTAGCACAAATGTGGGAAGGGGGGAAATGTAAAAATTACAGAAACCGGCATAGTTTTTGAGGTCACTGGGATCAAGAGTGACCTTCCCGATGCCCTTCAAGTACAAGTTCAGCCCTGATTGGGAGCATAGGTGAAAATGGTGGGTGGGTAGGAAGGGGTGAAAGGTAAAAATAACTAAAAAAACAGATATTAAGGGGGCTGGCCGGAACCACTATATACAGTGGTATAGGCGAAAAATGCAAAGTCATGAAAAAATTCATGGAGCTTCATATGGCAATTGAGAATACGTATACGAAATATTTCGTCAAAATTCCTCTTACTTTCGTAGTTACAAGGTAATTAGTAAACATAACTCAATAAGCCTAAAACATTCATCCGTACAAGAAAATGCAATATTTCTTCTGTTATCGTAAATTTTGATAATTATTGGCAAAGAAATTGTGAGAAATGGCATCTGTAGAGATTCCGTGGCTCGCAGAAGCGAGTATCTGGTTCAACCATGAATCAGTGCGACCATAGACTTTAAGTAGATTACTTGTCGAGTTTCACCTCGTGACTTTCGCTTGCTTTCACGTATGTTTATGTATGTTTTGGCAAGAAGTTCATCATGCCAATGAGGAAAAGACAAGGAAAACATCTCACTAACATACAGACGAAGAAAAATCGCTCAAGCATTATTACAGAATATCATAATATACGCGTAGTTAGTGAAGAGGGAGGGGAGGGTTGCTTAGTAACCCCCTCTTCTTGCCTGACAGCACACGTCACACTATGCCCAAGGCTACGATCTTTGAGCAAAGAGATCTTCATTTATGATAAATAACATAGTTTTGGCTTTTTAATACCCAAAATGGACTATGAAATTCATAATAATCATGATTTATTAAATTGTTCTTTGTCAAAAAGAGAGTACATCTTCGAGTTTCACCTGTGACATTCTCTTGCATTTATGTTTGTTTATCTTTGTTTCGGCAAGAATGTCATCATGCCAAAGAGGAAAATACAAGGAAAACATCTCGCTAACATACAGAAGAAGAAAATTCGCTGTAATAAGCCGAGTTAGTGAAGGGGAGAGAGGGGGTTACGTAGGAAGGAGTGCCCCATCTTGCCTCAAGCAGTGCCCCAGGCTACGATATATGAGCAAAGGGATCATCATTTATGATTAAATTATGATAAATAAAATAGTTTTTTGGTTTTATTATACACAAAAAAGAAATATACATTCATAATAATCATTATTATTAACATTGTCTTTATAGAAATACGAAGGAAAACTTTGAACGCCCGTATCTCAAAACTATACTTATTGACCTTCAAAATCTATCTTCTCGCTTAGTTTTAAAGCTATAACATTGGAATTTGGTATATAACTCAGAAAGACATTATAGAACAATCAAATAGAGCCCTTTTTTCCAATTTTTGTTTCGTCTTTTTTTTTATACATTTTTTTCTCGTGATTTATAGGGTTTATTTTTTTACCATATTGAAAAATTCATATCTAGCAAAAAAATGACTTTTAGAAAAAAAAAACTCTCCATTTGATTGGAGGTCTACATCAGGTCTATATATGGTAGTAATCCCAGGTCTTAATATTAAATATCAA
Organism: Macrobrachium nipponense; assembly: GCF_015104395.2. Taxonomy (NCBI): domain Eukaryota; kingdom Metazoa; phylum Arthropoda; class Malacostraca; order Decapoda; family Palaemonidae; genus Macrobrachium; species Macrobrachium nipponense. The sequence goes on along the minus strand of NC_061110.1, from coordinate 76,113,315 downwards.
GGGAGGAGATATAATTTGAAAAGTGGTTATTTTCGGGATAAATCGCCCTGGCGTCACAAAACTGAAGGTCAGAGGCGAAAATTATATGCGGTTTGGAGATGTCCCAAGTCACCTTATTAAGTGGTATGAATGTCAAAGTCCTGTCGTTAAAAAACGGCATTAGCCGGCCGGCCCCCTTAAGTGTCTATCCATACCTTTTGAGGTTGCTGAGAACAATCGTGACACTCTTGATGCCTGTTAAGTCCAAGTTCAGCCCAAATAGGGAGGAGGGTGAGAAAGGGGTGGGAAGGTGGTGACATGTAAAAATAATTGAAAATGACACATATTAGTAATTAATCCATAGTTTTTGAGGTCGCTGAGATGAATAGTGACACTCCCGATGCCCTTAAAGTCCAGGTTCCCTGATGAAAGGGGGGCAGTTGAGAAGTTGGTAGGAAGGGGGTGACATGTAAGAATAACCAAAAAGACAGATATTAGGGACTAAGCCATAGTTTTCGAGGTCAGAGAAGAATAGTGACTCCCGATGCCCTTGAAGTCCAAGTTCAGCCCTGATAGGAAGGGGGTGTGAGAAGGGGTGGGAAGGGGGTGACATATAAAAATAACTGAAAACAACTAATTTTAGTGTCTAATCCATAGTTTTCAAGGTCGCTGAGAAGAATAGTGACTCTCCCAATGCCCTTTTAGTCCAAGTTCAGCTCCAATAGGGAGGGGGGTGAGAAAGGGGGTGGGAAGGAGATGAATAGTGACACCACTGAACCCCTTTAAGTCCAAGATCAACCCCAATAGGAAGGGGGGTGAGAAGAAATTATCTTAACAGGAATGAGAGAGATACAGACAGAGAGAAAGAGAGAGAGAGAGAGAGTTTATCGGTTGTAATCAGAGATTTCCTGGGCAGTGCCGGGTTGGTTAGCTTGTATATACATACACAACTGGCAGTTCTGCAAAAATACCTTGAATTTGCTACTTTGGGAAGTGGCACAGGTTTGAAGTAAAAATATAGTGTAATAATGGGGTTGTGAACTCTTTGGTTTGAGATGTTCCTTAAATGGCAGACTGGCCTTTACCTCTAGGACCAACAACAAAAACACTTTTCACTCCTGCTGAAAGAATGGTAAAAATAAATTACAACGTACTTGTTGTACTGCATGCTATAGTTGGGTCATGTCCCTACATCCCGTGACTATGGAGTGGTTTGGTCATCTGTAGGGGTTACATAAAAAATTTGGCCCCAATGTACCTCCGAAAAGTGTGGGAATTTTTATCACCATGTGTCCTCTGGGACAAACTTATTCGGTGTCTGAGTCTGATGAGCTATCTGTTGAGCTCTTACATTCTGAATCAGTGTCACCATCACTATCTGAGCTGAAGATATCACTGGAATAATTATCACTCTCCGGTCAAAGTCCACGGGTGTACCTCACAGCTCTACATTTTCCATACCCGAGTTTCCATCCATTCCCGATGGGAGATGGATGTTCTCTGAGCTCAAGTTTTTAAGGCAGTAGGTGGGATAGTTTACTCAGAATTATCACACCTCGCCCTGAAGCTTAACCGCCAGATTGTTTATTGTGAGGGAAATGTTTGCACAGATATCTCATCAAACTCAGAATTATCACACCTCGCCCTGAAGCTGATACTATGATGCTGACCATATTATATTCTATCAATAGGCGAGACAACCCAGATCTCCTTGTAGTTATATATATATATATATATATATATATATATATATATATATATATATAGATATATATAGATAGAGTAGTGATAGATATAGATAGATAGATAATAGATAGATAGATAGACAGGATGGCACCAGAGCTGTTAACAGTACTTCTCCACAACTGACTTACCACCAGGAGGCCAATTCACTACTTGAGGTAACATAGGCAAGACATGTTTCAGTAGTTCGTGCGTAAATCTGTCCACCTCACTCAGAAATCGAATCCAGGCTATCTTGCTGGTGAAGCAAGTGTCTTAACCAAAATTTGTTAACCAGAATTTGTTACCCTCGCCTTCTAAACAATGATTTTTCTAGACGCGAATTCTAATCTCATGCCCTGGGACCAACGGTTGTTCAGCGAGCGTTCAATGACGGTCACCCTTACATCCAGTGATAGAACTTGATGTAGATAAAATGTTTTGAAAAATCACGTTAATTCTGTAATGGTTTGCGGTAAATTACTGACATATCCTTTTGCTTATATTACCTTAAAATAATTAACTAAACAAATAATTATTCGTCCTATAGTGGAAAAAATAGACCAATTAGTTTAAACAACATAGAAGCTTCATAGTTTGCTGATTTTTTCTCTTTCCCTCACATGAATACGTTACCGGCATTAGTATCTGTTTCAGTAATTGTCAATTATTAGGAGGATGATGGTCGGATCCTCATTAAATACGTAATCTATAATCAGTAATAATTTCCTTGAGCAAAATTTCGCCCGTGAACGAAAACCATTGCCCCTAAAGTCAGCCCCAAGGATAATTTTTCACAAATTAATCTCAGGCCAGTAATTACATAAAATAATTTAAATTCAAGCATACCCGATTCGGAAGGAGACTCACCCTTATTCATAGATGGCGCATGGGTCGTAATGGCTGCATTCAAGCGACTCCTTTTCGCGGAGGTTAACCGTACTAAACGAGCCTTGTAAACACATGGCATAAAGATGATGTAGGACATTAAATATGCAATTATAAGAAGCAAGTTTAATATATTCCAGCGTAGCTACTACTTCTCTTTGAAGGGCCCTGTTGCTGCGCTGTTAAAAGGAAAAGTGATTTCCGTCCTGGAAGGTAAAGCACACAAAAGCCCCGACGTTCATGGAATTGCGAACGCTGGGGTAATTTTCATACGTCTAGACGCGGGAAAAATGTTCAGAACGTCCAAAATCAAAGTGATGAGCTCGACTGGTGCTTTCCTTTCGTTTAAAGCGGTTAAGCCTTCGGAAATCTGTAAATTTATCTATTACTACTGAGCAGCTAAGCTTGCCGAAAGTTGTTATACATTCTCATTTCGGATTTTCATAAAACATTTACTCATATGCATTTCACAGCACAAATTAAGTTTTTATCTGAGGCTGTGGCCATGAACGTTTAACAAGCGGGATACTAATTAAGTAACTCAGACGGGTATTAGAAGGTCAAGGATTGCTCGTGCAGAGAACAGAAGTTGGAAACAGACAGAAACGTAAAGCTTTAAATGATCTGGCGTCATATTCAACGAAAGAATTATTTATATGATCGAAGTGTATCAATCCAAGTAAACACGTCACATTTAATGCGTCATACTGTGAATTAATTGGTGCTATGTCATTTGGAACCGTACAAATTGCTGTTAGAGTTTATATATTGAATGCTTCTGGAGTTCCATGGCCATCAGGGATCTAACACAGCTTCATTAATCGAAAAGGATGCACAGAAGTGAAAATCTTCCTGCCTTTCATGGACTAAGAAAAACATTAAGATCTATTTTTCTCACAAAACGGTCAAGTACAATAAAAAATATATTGGAAAACACATTACTAAACTAACTTTAAACATCATAAATTATGCATATAAATACTTTCACACATTACTTTTCTGTGAATATATTTCGAAATACATATCATATACCTAACTATCTATCCAATATGTGTACCTGTTTATATATATATACATATGTATGTATGTATATATATATATATATATATATGTATATTATGTATATCTTTAAGATATATCTATCTTTAGCATATTTATATAATATATATATACATATATAATATATATATATATATATAACTGAAATATATATGGACACCTGTTGAGGAGAGATGAGGACCACACTGGGAGACATACTATGGGGATGGAGGTTCAAGGAAGAAGAAGAAGAGGGAAACCAAGAAAGAGATGGAAAGACTGTGTGAGAGTAGACTTACATGACAAGGGAATTGATGAGGCAGAAGCACAGGATAGAAATAGATGGAAACGGCTCATCCGAAACGGCGACACCATATAAAAATGGGAACCAACTGGGCAGAAGAAGATATACTGAATATGTGGTCATGACGAAACTGAAGTGCGAGTGTAGTCTTTCTCCTTTAGGGAATTGTCAAGAAAACTATACAAAACATGAAAGATTATCGAGATTGCTGTGTTTGACGACCGACAAAATATAAACACTAAGATTAACGATGTATAAATACCATTTAATGCATACAAAGCACACTACCTCTGAAGCTGATGCCCAGATGAGGCTCAGAGTGCCATGGATTATCCTCTAAACTGGATTCACCAAGCAAAGGCTAAGGATACTGACATGAATTACTGATACTCCTTGTTTTCTCTTTTATATCTCCTTCAGTCATCTAAACAAATGCGTAACAGGGTCAAAGATATACAGACCATCAATTAATATTACCTTCATTTGCTAGAAGTAAGTACTGCTGCAGGGTCTAAGAGGTTCCTAGACACCATATTATTACATTTTGTATTCCATTACGAGGCCGTTCAATTCTATAAGATTTTTCACTTAGAGTACAGAAAGATCTTTATTCTTCTGGCTAGGTCTAATTGAATATCTACATCTTATGACATTTCATTCTTTGCTCTCTGGTTCAGATATAATGAATGACAGTCCATACATGGGATCTTTAAATCAAAGTTGCTATTATGTGGAGAACAATTTCTTATAACAATTTTTTTTTACAATGAAGTGATATGAAAAGATTACTTTTACACTGAATATTTTCAATATTGATTTCAGGAATGAAGTCAATTACTTTAAAATTTTTCGTAGCACAATTCCTTATCTTTCCAGTGTTATACGGTTCGTTACATATTCATTATATCTTCGTCTTCTTCCAAGCTGTTCTATCACCAATTCTTCCTTGCAGGTGCAATTGTTCTTGCTCCAAAAATAATTCTGAAAAGTGGTGTTCAGCTTTTGAAGAGAGATTTCTTCCCAGTGTTCTTTTCAATATATTTAACCCTGAGGTAACACTTTTATCTGAAAGTATTTTTCAATTCCTAGCACAAATATTTATTGATAAACCTTTTTAAAAATATAATGTGTGTGTGTAAAGACTTAAAGATAAAATTTGCAATTTCATTACTTTATATATCTTCTATATAAAAATGCATGTATGAAAGTGTGTGTATGTGGAACACATTGAGCAATTTCAACCAAACTTGGTATACATACTACTTACCACCTGGGAATGAACACTTGTGGGGTTAAGACATCACTGCCCCAAAAGGGTATGGGTTTACAAAAGTCCCTATTGACTCTGTGCTAGAACATTTAAGTAATGAACTTGTACTGCATGAATTGCCTATGTCCGTTAGTCACATAATTTCCTTAATTAAGTTATGTATTTGTGATTGCAGATTTATTTTTAATGGAGAATATTACCAACAAATATTTGGTATGGCCATGGGTAACCCTTTATCACCTCTCCTTTCAAACTTATATATGGAATTTTTTGAGAGACAACACCTCCCGAATATCACACTTATCCCCTTAAAATGGTACCGATATGTCGATGATATCTTAGTAGTCTTACCTGGTGGTATCGATGTAAATGATTTACTGTCTAAATTGAATAACTTAGTGCCATCCATAAAATTCACTGTTGAAATTGAAAATAACAATGTCATCCCTTTCCTAGATGTATTAATACATAAAGAATCTTTCCAATGTAAATTCAGTATTTATAGAAAACCCACAAATAATTTAACATATGTACATCTTTATTCAGGCCACCATCTTAATATTAAAATTTCAATTTTTTCTTCAATGTTCCTACGCGCTTTGCGTATCGTATCACGAGTCCACAATATCTGGACCAAGAAATAGAATACATAAAAAAGATAGGAAACGATCTCTGCTACCCACCTCATTTAATTGATTTATGTTATCAAAAAGCTCACAAAAAGTTTTATAATGTTGCTATTAATGAAAAAGAAATGCCTAAAATTGTACTTAGCTTACCTTATTTTCGTGGATTTGAAACCATAAAATCAATATTTAAATCGTTTAATGTTAATGTAGTGTTCTCTTATAACAATACCATTAAAAATATGCTAATTAAGAATAGTCCCGTAACAAATAACAACATCATTTACAAAATTCCTTGTAAGGATTGCCCATCGTTTTACGTTGGTCAGTCTAGTAAAATTTATGTGTTCGGATTAAGCAGCATATGTATTCAGTTAGAACAGCCCAGACTTCAAATGCACTGTTTATCCATCTGAGTGAAAAATCTCATTGTATTAATTGGGGTGATACCTCGGTAATTGCTAGATCTAATGATTATGTTTCAAGAAATTTACTGGAATCGGCAATTATACAAATCACTAATAAAAACAACCTAAATCTTAGGCTGGGAATGTACCATTTGGACCCATATATTTGTAAGATGTTTATGAAGGACCTCAAAATAAATGAACAACTAATAAATTAGTCCCACATGTATATAGTTATTATCTCTCTCTCTCTCTCTCTCTCTCTCTTCTCTCTCTCTCTCTCTCTCTCTCTTGCTCGATATATATATATTTATATTTTCTTTCGTCTTTTCATTAATAATAATTTTTGTTGGGAAAATTTGTTTAAAAATTCATGATATTAAATTGTATATGCTCCCGTGTTTTTTTCAAAATGTACTGTTTTCTGGAAGAATCACTTGTTTACTGCGGGTATCTTTCAAGGTGTGGCTAGCCTCTGGCGACTCCTCCTTTCTGTAGAGTGAAAATCGCCCTTATGGCTAATCTGGTAGTGTCAGTTTGTATATTAAGCCTTCTTTTGACTATGTTGTTCTTTGTAAAATCAGTTTGCCTCAGTAAAGGCTCCGAATAGGACCGAAAGTACTCGGCTATCTCGCTTTTTCATCTTTTCCTTCGTGGCAAAAAATCTTTATATATTAATTAATATATTTATCTAGAATATCTATTATCTATTACGTTCTATATATAGATATATATCATATATCTTATATATATATTATAATATATATAGATTATATATAGATTATTATATAATTTTTATTTTTTTTTTTTTTATTTTTTTAATTTTTTTAAAAAAAAAAAAAAAATTTATTATCTATATATTTAATATTATAATATATAGATTTATATGTAATATATATATATTATGTATATATGTATAATATATAATCTATCTATAATATATATATATATATATATTATATATATATTCTATAATTATATTATATAATATGTATATATCTATATATATATATATATATATATATTAATATTTAATATTCGTATATATTATATAGAATCTATCATTAATTAATATTAATTATATCTATATATATTATATATATGTATAATCTATATATATATTATAAAGGTGATGGATGCCACGGAGGAAAATGGAAAGACGAGAATGCCAAGATCTTTAGTTCCACTTCAGTTGTGCCTTAAGTAAAGGGTCGTGTAGACCGTAAGATCTTAGCATTCCCGTCTTTCCATTTTCCTCCGTGGCATCGCCTTTATTTATACATAGCATCACGTTTTACATACTTCGCGATCAAGTTATTCATATATATATATATATATATATATATATATATATATATATATATATATATATATATATATACACACACATATATACGCTTGCTGACCAAGCCGCCGCTGCCCGGAAAAGCTCTGAATGACAACTAATAAACTATCTCTCTCTCTCTCTCTCTCTCTCTCTCTCTCTCTCTCTCCTCTCTCTCTCTCTCGTCTCTCTTCTCTCTCTCTCTCTGTCTCTCTCTCTCTCTCTCTCTCAAGGACTTGAAATCCTCAAAATAGTGCATAAAAGCTGAAAAGAAGACACAGAAACTAGTGGGATACATAAAGAGGCAGTTCAAACACCGAAACAAAGAAACGGCGCTGCAGCTCTACGCATCAATAGTTAGACCTCATCTTCAATATGCAGTGCAGTTTTGTTTACCATCACTTAGGAAGGACGTAAATACACTAGAAGGGGTATGAGCAAGAGCCACAAAGTTAATTCCATCCACCAGGCAAATAGGTTACCAAAGACGACTAGAGAGCCTGAACATGTAAGACTTGAAAAACACGACGATTGCAAGGACAACTAATAATGGATGGAAACTAGAACTGAAGAGATATAATAATGGATGGAAACTAGAACTGAAGAGCTATAATAATGGAATGGAAACTAGGAATTGAAGAGATATAATAATGGATGGAAACACGAGAATTGAAGAGATATACATAATGGCATGGAAACATAGAACTGAAGAAGATGATAATAATGGATGGGGAAAACTAGAATGAAGAGACTATAATAAGGATGGAAACTAGAACTGAAGAATATAATAACGGATGGAAACTAGAACTGAAGAGTTTATAATAATGGATGGAAACTAGAACTGAAGAGATATAAAATAATGGATGGAAACTAAGAACTGAAGAGTTATAATAATTATGGAAACTAGAACTGAAGAGATATAATAATGGATGGAAAACTAGATCTGAAGAGATATAATAAGGGATGGAAACTAGAACTGAGAGATATAATAATGGATGGAACTAGAACTGAAGTGATATAATAAATGGATGGAAACTAGAACTGAAGAGATATAATAATGGATGGAAACTAGAACTGAAGAGATATAATAATGGATGGAAACTAGAACTGAAGAGATATAATAATGGATGGAAACTAGAACTGAAGAGATATAATAATGGATGGAACCTAGAATGAAGAGATATAATAATGGATGGACTAGAACTGAAAGAGATATAATAATGGATGGAAACTAGATGAAGAGATATAATAAGGATGGACCCTAGAACTGCAAGAGATATAATAAATGGATGGAAACTAGAACTGAAGAGATATAATAATGGATGGAAACTAGAACTGAAGAGATATAATAATGGATGGAAACTAGAACTGAAGAGTTATAATAATGGATGGAAACTA
>NC_061110.1:76089359-76094359 GCF_015104395.2 Macrobrachium nipponense | reverse complement strand
TATATATATATATATATATATATATATATATATATAAAGAGAGAGAGAGAGAGAGAAGAGGAGAGAGAGATACTATATATATATATATATAGCATCTGAAGAATCTCTTATCTTTGCCAACCGATTAACAATAATCCCAAGATGGAGATTATACTCCGTCGTAGTTCCAAATTTGTAAGTTACAAATTTTGAAAAATTTGGTATACAACGCCCACCGCAATACAATTCTTGACTTTGATTTCGCATATAAGTTTCAGAAAATTTACATACCTATATTAATTAAATTTTTAAAAAAAATTCATCATAACTGACAGTAGAGAATAAAGTTCAAGAAAGGGTCACTTAACCCAACACAAACTTTATCTGGACTAGAAAACAATAACAACCTTTAAGAAAAGAGGTAAAACCCTACAACATGGACTACTTAACAAATATAGCCCTTAGCTAAAGATATGCAACACCAACAAAAACTTTACATGAAGATTAATGAACCACCACTGATTTAATACTAAGGAAAAGAAAACAAAAAGAGTGAAATTACTAACAGAATATATACATAAAAAAACGGCTAGAACTAATACTTTGCCTAACTGATCAACCTCAGCGAAAACCGATATATCAAGAAACGCAAACTAGTATAAAACATGGCAAAAGGTTAAATTACAAGCAAAGCATTGTTAATAGCCTTAGAAATAATGTTCCAAACTTTAACCTTCGTTAATTATCAGGTGATCTTAAAAGTATTATCATGCCATACAAAATTTTACTTAATACATTGAAACACATCAATGCCAATTTAAAATTTAGATAGACGCTTTTTTTTTTTTTTTTTGCAAGTTTCATATACCTAAGGAAACTGAAACAGAATGAAACCACAAAAACAGACATGCCACGAGTTTTAAAGTAAAAATGAAAATTCGTTCAGAAGTATACTCTATCAGGGAAATATTGGGTGGGCTTCAAACCCTAGTAGGTAAATTTTTTTTTTAAATAAAAGTTAACAAAATATCATTCCAAAACTTAACCTATGAACGGATTATAATAAACTAATAATGATGTGAAATTAGTAAAACGTTAACGCAAAACTGCACCTTTGAACTTATGAACCTAGGTCCAGGGTAAAAAAGTACATCATGTTTTATGAAAAAGAGCACAACTTACCACACATACATAAAGTGACGAAAATTTACATTCACTTCAATGTGGATTCATGAAGCTTCGCACTTTCCATGGTAGTAGTGTGGTCCTGTCAGAAGTTCTGGACGCGCAAAGGTTTGGTTACGTTTGTATTCTTATGTATTTGGCTCTTTCTTCTCCACTTAGTTTATAAATTGTCGCTTTCTTCTTCACTTAAGTTTGTAAATTGTTGATTAAAATATAATGCCTGCAGTTGACTGAAATATCTCAAATCTCTATGCTACGTTTTTCACCGCTTTCAATAGGTATATATAAAGTTCTCAAGCTCTTGAATTTTCTTGCACGTCATTTGCAGATTAACAAATACATATAAGCAGCTTCACTAGTATTTACTGCATACCTATTCAACACATACACTTCAATCTAATCCCTCTATGCATTCGAACTTAGTTGTCATAAACGTTCCTATTCACTTAAAACTTTGGCAAACACCCTGTTCCCTTGGTTGCTTTGCATATTCTGTTGCTACCAACATTGCATACGTATTCCCACAACCCCTACACAAATCAGCTGCTTACATTCTTCCACAAGCAAAAGAAATATTACTTGCTTTATCTTCCTGGTTTCTATTTACCCATAAAACTTGACTGTTGCTCACATTCCCTCTCAACTTTCTCCTCTTGCAAATCTTTTCAAACTATTTCACTAATTCCCAATCAGTGCCTTATCATACACAAGCATTAGCCATTTCAAGTTCAATTCTCAAACAATTTTCTTAGTCTCATAACGTACCTCTTACATCTGACGGCCTTCCTCTGAACTCTGATATATCACTCCGTCTATAAAGATAGTAAACAGCCCTGGACATAGTCTCTGAGTCCTTTTATAACAGCCCAATCATTCTCCCGTCTGCATATTCTTTTACCAGTTTCACTGCCATCACAAAAGTTTTAACCCTTCTCAACAACTTGTCTTTCTATATATAATATGAATAGGGTTACTCAGCACCCTCCAAAGTGCATTTATATAAATCTAGGCATAAGCATTTTTTTCTAGGCCCGTAATTTCTAACGCACACGTACACATCCATCCATATATATATACACATAAATACACGACAGACACACATACACACACACAAATGTTTATATATATATATATATATATATATATATATATATATATATATATATATATATATATAATATATATATATATATATCACGTGAAATTATTAATAAGATTAAGTATATTTATCATTTCTAAGCCAGAAAGGAAGGAAAGGAGATAAAAAACCAAGAAAGGTCTTCACCCAAGGGTTTCTTTCCCTACTTTCGTGACACATGAATAATTCATATATGCAAATTTTATTATCATATAATATAATATATATATAATAATATAATAATATAATATAATATAATATAATATAATATATATATATACATATCATTATATATATATATATATATATATATATATATATATATATATATTATATATGTGTGTGTGTACAGTGTTTGTATATAAATACCTGCGCCAAATTCGTGAGAGTATGAACTCGTGGTGTCTTTATGTATATGTATAATGGACCATAACCCCTATATAAAGAGGACATCTACAAACTGTAAATGCAACGATGCACTAAAAGCTTCAAAATTTGAATCTATAAAACAAAGGCAATCTAGAATTTCGCCCTGCTGCACACAGGAACGTCAACTGTCGTTATCCCAAATCTAGACTAAATGGACTTAAGCCGCAGAGAATATACATATCATGCCCTTAATGCCATCCGCCTGATTAAAATGGCCGATAGGAGCAGGACATCAAAATCCTAAGGATTCACGAGGGTAAGGAACAGGCCTCGTCCTCCTCATTCTCCTTCTCTCATAAGCCTCATCTCCTTCCTTCATAAAATTCATCTCCTCCTCCTCCTCCTCCTCCTCCTCCTCCTCTAGTGGTACCACCTCAAAACTACGCCTTTCAGGAGTAACTCGAGGCATCCTATCGCTTATCTCGAATCCTTCCGACTTCGGTGTCGCATATCGTCCCGTTTAGTCAGAGGAGGGAATTTACCTGCCCAGGCTCACCTGTTGGCCAATATGCAGGTCTCCGAGCGTCCTGCGCCATGCCTGGAAGGTATCTCCAGCTTGTTGTGAAGTATATTACATTTACAGTTCCACCCACCCTCTTTCAACAGCTTGATACTTTGCTGTAATCTTTCTTAAAACGCTTCATTACTTCAAAGTCAGGATGATGGAACAACCCCTCTTCGTCTCTCTACGAAATATAGATGGAAGAAATACAGGTAACAAACGAATGTATGAATGAAATAATGAAAGAACGGGCAAAACTGACTAAATATATGTAGTGTCATCTGAAGCTTATGTTGCGAGACGAACCTGAAGTTTGGATGAGTGTTGATGACAGTAGTTCCTGATCATGATACAGATTAATATGGGCAGACAGCTCAAGTGAACGGAATATGTAAGTAATAATAACTTGAATAATAAGAGATTATATTTAGCTAATCCAAATAAAGGATAAAAGAAGTATATATAGGGACCAGGTCCCTCAAGATCACTACAGATGAAGAGAAAGTTAGCACATGCTATTCCGTCAACAACAGCAGACACAAAATGCTTTTGATATAGTGTCAAAAGTAAATTCACAGAAGTGTAAAACCACATAAAGAAGTCTCCCTTACACGAATAGTATGCCCCACTCAGTCAAACGCCTCAGAAATATTAAGAAGTAATCCAAAATATTCTATAAGCTCCAACAGAGATGCGACCAAGCATCAGTGAAGAGAGAAAAAAAATTCTCAACTGATCATGCCGCAAGGATGCTATACTGGTCACTCGGAAGAAGATTCGAGACGAAAAATGTTTCGAATGCTTTGGAAGTAGAACAATAGGAAAGCAGAATATCTTAAAAGGAATGGAACAGCACCGTTGTCGGGAGTAGTCTGAGTCAGTGCAAGCTGCTGAAACTCCGCAGTCAACAACTAGTCGACTGGCCTGATATTTGAGATGGGACTTTTTTTTATAAACATCATTCCCAAAATGAATTTGCAACAAATGAGAACGAACTGTAAAAACGACAACTTGTATAAAAATTAGCAGTACTGCTCGTGGTCGCTTCAACATGAACAAATTGTGCTACTGACCGTCTTCCAAATCAAAATCCATCACACATAGGCCTTTGACGTGCACGACTAGAGAAGACTGATGTAAAAAAAAAAAAATAGTCACTAACTAGCAGCATGTCGCAACCCCCTACACAGTTTTTCATTTGTCCCTATATTGCTAGCACCTTCTCGCTTCTTAGTGGTGCCTCTTCCTTCAGCTCAAGAAGGGAATTTAACACCTTCAGAACGGCGCCTTTAACCGGAGTGGGGGCGGTTTTTTTTTTATTTAATATTTCACACTAGCAATGGAGGCTTACAGATTACACAGCCAAAAACATACATTAAGCATGCACACACAGACACATATACATACATACATACATACATATATATATATATATATATATATATATACCAACAAAATATATATACACAGACCATATAACACACATATATAGATACATATATATCTACATATATATATATAATATATATATATATATATATATATATATTATATATATATATTAATATATAAATGTGTGTAGGCTATGCTTAAAGAAACACAGTAGATGGACGTGGCATCATTACATAGCGAATGCCACAGGAAAATGACAGTCACAAGATCAGTACCAAGCGCTTCCCCATGTTTATTCACGCGTCGTCAGTGCAAAAAAAAATAAAATAAAAATAAAATAAAAGAAGATAAAATAAACACGGAAAAGCGATTGGA
>NC_061110.1:76079359-76086859 GCF_015104395.2 Macrobrachium nipponense | reverse complement strand
CCTAGACATAAAAACTAATACATAATATATACATAAATATATATACATATATATTAGTTTTTATTTCTAGGAACTCAAAGTCCAGAGAGAGAGAGAGAGAGAGAGAGTACAGAAAATTAGGTTTTTAACTAAATTCTGAGATGCTAGCAATGACGTTAATAAGGTTCTATCGAGTACCCGGTAATTATCGACATAAAGCGAATTCTGTCAATTCTCTAATTATCGGCATACAACTAATTCTGTAAATTTCGTAAAAGTTTCACAAAGGTAAATGACAATTCGACAAGATATTAACGAAGCGAAGAAACAATCTACCAGATACTAAAACTTTTGGACAATCACAGTCAGTGGAATAAAAAAAAAAAAAAAAAGTATCGCCTTGAAGGTAATGCTTTTTAAAGAATTATGTTAACACATTAAAACTTGTTTTCTGATCACCTACTAATCAATCACTACATGTCCAAAGATTAGATATGTGAGAATCAGAGTTTATTGCAACCATTCAGCAAGAGCTCACAACTTTCTTATCTGCAAGAAGATACTAACCAAAGTTTGCAAAGGTTCCGACAGAAGTACTAAAATAAATTTAACAATTCCAAATCTCATCACCGAGACAAAGTCTCAAAATTAAACATTTAGTGTATTTCGAGTTTAATGAAAACGACGAAAATCATGACCCACCCTGATCAAACTTCCGGTTAAGCCTACCATTTCAGCCAAACTACCGCAGACAACCATATGAAGGTTATACACCATTTCTATTTAAGTATTATTTTATACATTTGTGTTGTCAACCAAACGAAAAAATATTTTCACAACTTTGCGAAGACTATTTCCTCAATTTTCTCGACCGAATTGTTCTTAAAACAAGACGGATAAGAAATGTGTGATGTGCCAGCATATGAGGATATCATCACTAATAATGCAGATGATGAATAGTATGCCAACAGGCAAAATGAGGATGTTTTATGAAATGAGTAAGAGTAGAAATACGAAATTCCATCAAATAAGGAAGGATTCCAACAAACTGACCTCTTCAAGATATATGAAAATGGAATACATTAAAGAGCAAAATATCACACTTCCTACCTTGTACCAAAAGCAATGAATGACATCTCCAACAGAGAGAATCACTTACCTGAAAAGAAAATTGAAACTCTTATAAAAACAAAAAAAATGATAATTCATATGTGTAGCACACATACATACACACACACACACACACACACACACACACACACACACAGACACAGACACAGACACAGACACACACACACACACACATATATATATATATATATATATATATATATATATATATATTTTTTTTATATATGTAAGCTTGTATGTATGTATATATCGAGTGCGGTACCACTTTTAGAAGTTTTTGTATTTCAAGAAATATATTCAAGGAAATATCTTTATCTTTACTATTACATTTTTGCGTTTTAGAAAATTCATAATTCTGCTGACGTGTAACACAACACAAAGAAACTTAAAGTGTGTATTACATTATAAGTTGATGATATCAAAAGAAACCTGCAACGTCTTTCACAGACCCAAAATGGTTCATGGCATGAAAAACCTTGATATAAGCACAGAAGACAAAGCGATTTAAATCAAGATACTTAAAATTCACAACTGATCATAAGCAGAGTCTCAAACATGGAAGAACAGGAATGAACAACCAAAAGAAAATACATACGGACAGGATATATATGTATTTTGCGGAATATGCTAAAAGTCACTTAGGTATACCACGATAAAGAAATACGAATGTATATCTGTATTGTGGTGCAGCCATAAAAGGGGAACAATTGTATTTGATCCCTACGAATTGTATATAATACAATTATAAATGGATACATTCACTACATCTTAGTTCGAAAAACATTTATTTTGGACACATTCGCCCACTTTACAATGAATAACAAATAAATAAATAAAGTAAAAACGCGAACGGGCCAGACGAAGGAAGGTTTAGAATGTAGCAAAAACGTAAATTGCTACTTTGATGCTGTACATACATTCATAGAATGGCGATTCCTTTTGTCAGGAAAGGGCTCACTAACTGGATATTGAAACTCGGTGTTTTGGACTCTTGTTATTTTGGCACCTTTAACATTATCCTTATTTCCGCAGTGCCACAATACCTTTCCACCAAACTGCCATAATCCATAACATATTTCACTTTTACAACGCTTTCCCTAAAAAAATAAGAGGATGCTTGAGATAATACAAATCAATAAATTCATTATTACTAAAATAAAAGTATGGAGAATAGACAAGAGGACGAAAAAATAAAGAAATGAACAAATAAATGAATCCAAGTACATGGTTAAAAAAAATCCTCCTAACTGAATGAAAATGAAGGAAAGAACCAAGCGGAAGAAAAAAATATTTTATTAAATAAATAAATGCATCAATAAACAGACATCAACAGAAATTTTATAAAAGAATCCAATCACACGGTTCTATAACACATCCTGATGTATAAACTTATGTATCACCTGAAAATCGGACACATACGCATTATCCCCTCTCAGAGACTGGGCAGAGAGACAAATGTACACCCGCACACAAACACATGAAGAGCAGAGTGCGCACACACAAAACAAGAGCACACGAAAACAAAGGGGTCTAATGAAACCACAAAAGATTACAGCTTAAAGCCAGGGTACACGGCGAACACGGGTACAATACTGCGCGGTTTCAGAAAATGTACTCTCTCTCTCTCTCGTGCCATGGCAGCAATTTTCTCTTTTCTTTTTGGAGAGAATTAATCTCTACGATGATCTAAAAAGACAATGACATTCAACCTTTCTTTTTCGTGGGGAATTATCATCTCTCAGTTCATCTTTAACCAAAAGAAAAAAAATGTTCTATGCTCATATAATTTCCTAGCTTCATAAGTTATTCATTTTTTCGTTTATTTGGTTCACTTTTTTCTAGTGATTCCTCGATTTTTTTATTTTTAATATCGTTTACTACACCACAAACCGTGGGGTTTTTCAAAGTTTTGTTACGGTATTATCATCTTTATTCGGTTTGATCTTATCAGCATTTCCATATGCAACCGATCTATATTACTGCCTAATCTCAAGTTCATTTCTAGTTTTCCTTCGCCAAACTTTTTTTTTTTTTCAACTCCCATTCATCTATTTTTGTATGCTGTACACAAACAAAAAAGGTGAGAGGTGGTGGGGATGCCCTCATTTCTCTTACCATGATCGTTAACCTTTGACCGTTTTTAGTTACAGGAAACACCCTCCTTTATTTTTCCACTGTTTGCTACTTACCGTCATATTCTTTTTTGTCGTAATTACCTTGAGTCCCATTTTTAAGAGAATGTTTCACTTTCCAATTAGATATAACTCTCATCTTCTTTTTCTTTTACCAAAACCAGCATCACTCATCACTGTACTTCATGCATAAATTTTACATCCAATTTTGATTTTATTACAAATATTAGTATATACAAAGCGTGTAAAAAACACACGACGCACGCACACATATAAATATGTGTGTATGTGTATGTGTACATATATATATATATATATATTATATATATATATATATATATATATATATGATATATATATACACACATATACATATACATACATACATATATATATATATTATATATATATATATATACATATATACATATACATACATACATACATATATATACATATATATATATATATATATATATATATATATAGATATATAGATATAGATATGATATATATATATATATATATATATATATATATATATATATATATTATATATATATCTATATCTATATATATATCTATATATCTATATATATATATATATATATATATATATATATATATATATATATATCCAATTCACTATAACTCGGGAATAACTTGAACAAAAGGGAATTATAAATGATAAGTGCTCCGTTACCTCTCTTCATGACTCAATGGTCAAAGGTCACTGTGCGTCGTTGTTTTCCAGCCATGCAGCAGTTCGAATCCCACTGGTCACAGAGCACTTAGCATTTATAATTCCCTTTGGACACAAATTATTCTTCAGGTTTAGTGAACTGATACTGAAAGAGATTTGTTTTGTGTCCCAATATTTGAGAATATACAAAATGCCACGGGGTATATGACAAAAATTCTATAATAATATATATATATATATATATATATAATATATATATATATATATATAATAAAAAGAACCCATAAAAACGCCAAAATATAGATAGAAAATACTATATTTCAGAGACTGCTGTCTCCCTCTTCAGGAAGATGAATGAGAAAAGTTACAGAAAAGGTGGTATTTATACAAAGAGATCCATCCACAGGTAAGCCAATTCAGGTCACTCCCACTAACAATCTTCCTGCGGATGGATCTCTTGGTATAAACACCACCTTTTCTGTAACTTTTCTCATTCATCTTCCTGAAGAGGGAGACAGCTGTCTCTGAAATATAGTATTTTCTCTCTATATTTTGGCGTTTTTATGGGCTCCTTTTATTATATATATTGTGACAAAGTGCCAAGTATCTGGTTACTACACTTACCATTCATTAATTGTTACCTCACAACATCCAGACACCTGAACCTTCATCACAGGTACTAAACGACTGAATACTCTAAAGACAACAATGATCCCTTAAACAACTTACCAGTATTGCAGAAAATCAGACTAAGTTCATCAAAACAGGTGTGAGGTAATCTCATGTGTAATTAAATTAATTAAAGGGCATCACTCTATCAACTAATTTAAAAGTCTAAGTATTTCCCTGATTTCAGAAGTCTAAGTACTTCCCTGGTTCTAACTCACTTCAAGTAAATTGATGGAAAACATCTTAATTACCACTATGTTTCTACCTAAGCAAATCATATTGATATAATCATATATAAATACTGTTGCAACAGAAAACACCTATAAAAATTTTAAATACAAAAATTTATTATCAAACTCAAAATTTATAAGTGAAATTCACAATATCAGGGAAAATTACTGTTACTTGAAAACAAAGCAAAGTTTAATAAATTCTTGAATTAATCATAAAAGTAAAATTAAATCAAAATGAATTTATCACAAAATTCAAGAAAATTATTTCAATTGAAATTCAGAAATGTTAGGCAATAATTAAAATTTGGAAATTAATTCACAAGGTGCTAAACAACAATGAAACTTGAAAAGAATTCTAAATGCAAATTAATTCACAAGTGTTAAATTCAATTAAATGTGCAACGATTAAGTAATGAAAATAACTAAGTTAATTAAATTGTGAATGCAAATGAAAACACAGAAAAATGTGGAAAATACCAAAATTGAAGAAAGTATTAATCACACAGAATATAAAATAAAAACACACTCAATAAGAAAATTGATAAATGCAAAAGAAATCACTTCAAATGAAACAAACACAAAACACAAAAATGTGCAATGTGTAAATATTTAAATTGTTCTTCAAACCATTGCAAATATTAGTTACAACTAATAAAAATATAACACTTTTCCTTGGTACCAATTTTCTTTCTGCTGCAGCTTGTTAAAAAAATTCACCAATTCACAATATTTCAAAAAGGCACCGTTACACACTTGTACAATGTTTGTTCAGATTCCACGAAAAGCAGTAAATAACACTAAATAACTCAAGAAATATCAAATCTGAAATTCACGAGTGACCATTCAGTAAGTATTAAATCTTTACGTTACTTTGAAATCAAAAGTGCTGTGCAATAGAGAGAGAGAGAGAGAGAGTATCTAAACGCAATGCGGTTCTAAGTAATAATGAAACTCTCTTCCTTATGGAAGCTGGACAGTGGATATCACACAAAACGTTTTGGGCATGTGAAAGATGATGCAATCCTTCTAGAAGATTCTAATATGGCGTAACTTTACAGAAAAATCGCGAAATCTTCATGTGCTATTCGGCAAAGACATACGCGTATGAAACCAGTCATGTCATGAATGTAGTATGCTCAACAAAGACACATATTATTCGATCGAAACAGAAATCCCTGTCAGACGTGAAGACAGGAATCCAAAACACAACGGAGATCTCGAGATCTCTAATCAAACGTGTTGACAGGATTGGAAAAGAAAGCAGAGACTTCGGGGTCTATTAAATTCGAGGCGATGACATATTAAGGAAACAACTCTAGCTCGGAATGGACAAAGTTAATCTCTCTTTTCATTCTACATTAATATATTCTTTTACATTATGTTATGCGAAATCTGAACACACATTTTAAGACATCCTATAACTCTAAGCTAGCTAAGGAATCTAAAAAATGTTGCAAAACTCTATTCTAACATTTCATACAGTCTAGGAGAAGATATATGAGTTTTGAAAGTAGCAACATATAATATATACATATATATATATATATATATATATATATATATATATATATATATATTATATGTTGCTACTTTCAAAACTCATATATCTTCTCCTAGACTGTATGAAATGTTAGAATAGAGTTTTGCAACATTTTTCAGATTCCTTAGCTAGCTTAGAGTTATAGGATGTCTTAAAATGTGTGTTCAGATTTCGCATAACATAATGTATAAGAATATATTCCCTCCTAAAACCGGCTGATATTTGGGTGAATATGGCTGCTCTTTTAGAAATAAAATACATTAAATACTGCTGGGAAGACGAGGCAGTCAATAAATGTAACAATATATATATATATATATATATATATATATATATATATATATATATATATATATATATATGTATGTATGTATGACTGGTAAAAATGTTCTGTTACAACAGAATCCCTCTGGTCACGGAGCTTTTAGCATTTATAATTCCCTTTGGATGCAAGTTATTCTTCAGGTTTATTGAACTGGATATTGAACGAGATTTGTTTTGTGACCCAATATTTCAGAATATACAAAATGCCAAATATATATATATATATATATATATATATATATATATATATATATATATATATATTTGGCATTTTGTATATTCTGAAATATTGGGTCAAAAACAAATCTCGTTCAATATCCAGTTCAATAAACCTGAAGAATAACTTGCATCCAAAGGGTTAATTATAAATGCTAAGTGCTCCGTGACCAGAGGGATTCTGTTGTAACAGAACATTTTACCAGTCATACATACAAACATACATACATACATACATACATATATATATATATATATATACATATATATATATATTGTTACATTTATTGAGCGCCTCGTCTTCCCAGCAGTATTTAATGAATTTTATTTCTAAAAGAGCAGCCATATTCACCCAAATATCAGCCGATTTTAGGCGGGAATCCAAAGAACGCCAGCCAGAGATAGGAATTTCCTGTTAGAAGGGAGGAAATAAAGACTTCTCAGCCTTAAGGACATATCCCAAAAGGGAGGGTGTAGGTAGCCAGGTACTTATTAGGCCTACGTCTTAAGCTCCTTTTTCCTGTGAACCCTCTGCTGGCCGTATGTTCTGTTTCCAGGATGCCCTGCTCTTGG
>NC_061110.1:76044359-76071859 GCF_015104395.2 Macrobrachium nipponense | reverse complement strand
TTTACTCCACATATCACTTGTAATCCCAATGGTCTTAGGTCTTTTCTCTATTCTTTAATAACTCTTAATTGTCTACAATATGATGTTAATGGTCCATTTTACACCCATTTACAACCACTGTCCTCCATGTTCAATAACTAGACTGCATTCATTTCAGACAACTTTCCATTGGTATCTTTTACTTTGAAATCCAGTTGTTGATAGATCTTTCTAATTCCATTTGCTTCCCTTTTAAATGAATTTTGATTTTCTCTAAAATTCTTGATCACCTGTTCCCTTCTATTTTTATTGCTTCGTTTTTTCTCTCACTTTCTTCTCGATTACCCTATCCATCATCCTGTAAGCCTACATACATTCTTCTCTTCTGTCAAGCAGATGAACCTCAAATAATCCCAATTTTTCCTTCACTATACCATTTACCTCTTGATTCCACTAACAGTTTTTCGCCTCTCACTAACCCCCTTTACCTATAAACAATACCTGGTGTCCCTGTGATCCAGTCATGGAAATTCACACACTCAGTTCCTATTACTTCCATTTCTGTGCCATCAACCCTAGCCAACAGTTCAGCCTTCTTACATTTACAGACATGTCTCCACATTTGCTCTTGTTTTAACTGAGTACTAAACAAGGTATATTTCCAGCTGGTCTTCTCACCATAAAATACATCAATATTCCCATGCATCTACTCATTACTAAAACAGTTTAGCACATCTACTCATTACTAACAGTTTAGCGCAACTACTCATTACTAACACTGTTTAGCAGTCTTTTCCTTACCTGTCCTACCAACAATGACATCTTTCTCTGTCACCTTCCTTTGCATTTAAATCCCATGGCACTAAAAGTGGTATCCCTACCTAAGCTCTATAGTCTCCAGTAACCCCAGGCACAATCATCCTTCCTATTTCTGCAGACATTGCCTTTCATCTTTGCCTTGTGTTACGAACTCCCTTTAGGAGGAAGTCGTAACTGGTTCTTTTATTTTAATCTTAAATCCAGTGACAAAACAAATCAGTATGGGCGAGGAAAATCAGAAAGACACAGGCAAAAATCTCACAATTTTTATTACACAATAAATATACGTACACTGATGGCTCACAAAAAGTAATAAATAGACAAAACACGAAAGGCCATCAAATAACTCAAAGAGTCACCTATAACTAAAGCTAAACCCTAATCATAGAGAAGAAACCAAATTTTTATCTTAAGGGACCCAAATTAATTTACCCACCACGCTAACCTATTACTAAATAGAAAGGAAAGAAGTGGAAGGACATACAAAAGAAACAACATCCTACCTAGACATAACAATCTAAACCTTAATATACTATGAAACACTTTAGAATACCATATAATTATACACTCCAAGGTGTAGCAAAAAATACACACAGATTGGTCCTATGACACAGACCAGTACTAACACAGACGAGTCCATATATTGCTCAAAAAAATGCAGTCACAGAACGTCACTCCCATCAGAAGAACTGCACTTCAAAATCGTTGGTGGATATACACACTTAGTCTACGACTCGCCAAAGATACAGGGGATGTTCCTCTTACCTGAGAGAAGACACCCTACTTGCTCCAACAAGGCCACTCTGGTGCTGATACAGTGGATACATCCATGAAAGACGAAAAAGGCTCTCGAGCCCAGAACCACACACAACTGCCAACGCCAAGATTTAAGACAGTAGGCCACTTAAATCACAGTTGCACGTCGTACTCCTACATGTAGCTTCACGTGCATAACTGCCTTTACATTAAGCAGCAGCTCAATGACAGCAGATGTTCTCAAGAGAACAAGCGAGAAATCTTCAGAATAGGACGTTATATATGTATAATCCACAACAGCAGGACAGATCAGCAGCTCCGAGTCCTCAACGGCTTGAACTACACTCTAGAATACTTTGGGAGAGTCACAAGTCACCTCTCCTTACCACACTCCCAGTCACCATAAAGAAAAATAATCAGAGTTACAAATTTGGCAAGGAAGCAAAAACACTGAGGAAGGCCGCACTTCAAACTGCACTCAATAGATGGCGCCACAAAACTTAAGCTTTTTTTCAACCAAAGCAAATTAACAGTACATTTAACCAAAATGTATACTAACGTAAAACAAATAGCAAAATACCTGGAAAACTTAACCTTAGTTTTAAAAAATTGCAAACAATAGAAAAATAAAAGCCATCAGTGCAAAAAGGCAAAACAAAGAGATTTTACTTTAAAATTACGTTACGGCCTGACACCTTCCTCCCTCAACAAAAAAAAAATAAATTTGACTAAACAGGAAAATTAATTTTTTTTTTTTTTTTTAACCTTAATACGAAAATATAAGGTAAAGTAAACATGACAAGCAAAAACTCTCACACTAGGACTACTTAATCTAAACTGGCCCCCCTCCCCCAAAAAAAATAAAAACAGGGAACTCCGGGCTTGCACATAAAATAAGCAAAAAAAAAAAACAACCCCTTAGGATACATTAATAGCCTATACACCATCTGAAAAGAAAATTAGAAAATCAGGAACGGCATAACAGCCAACACTTCACATCCTAGAAAGTGCATCGGGGATCTTGTTGTCCACTCCTTTTATATGTTGGAAGACCAGGTTATATTCCTGAAGGAGAAGTGCCCATCGCAGAATCCTTTGATTCGCTCCCTTCATCTTATTTATGAACACCAGCGGGTTATGGTCCGTCAACACTTCAACCTGGAAAGAACTAGATAAATAGAAAAATGGGATACGCTCTTCACCAGAGCCAAAGCTTCCTTCTCTATGGTAGAGTATTTTCTTTCAGCCGGGAGTAACTTTTTACTGAAATAAGATACAGGGTGCATTTCCCCCTCATCATCTCTCTGAAACAGAACTCCTCCAATGCCCACGTCACTGGCATCCACTGCCAAAATAAAAGGTTTATTAAAATTGGGAGAGCTAAGAATTGGTTCAGAGACTAATACCGATTTCAAATTAGAAAACGCTTTTTCACACTCTGAACTCCACAAAAACTTAGTATTCTTTTTCAATAGATTAGTTAAAGGCTGGGCGATGTCAGCAAAATTCTTCAGGAACCTCCTATAATAACCTAACATACCAAGAATTTTGCGGACACCACGGACATTACACGGTTGAGGAAGGTTGGCTATAACCTCAATATTAGCATGTTTAGGAGCAACCTTCCCCAAACCAACCTCATGACCAAGATAGGTCACTACAGCCTTACCAAACTCACACTTGTTGATATTTACAACCAAACCAGCCTTTCGTAAAACCTGAAACAGTTTTCTTAACCTTTCAACATGGGTTTTCCAGTCCTGACTGTATACCACCAAGTCGTCAATATATATTTCGGTACCCTCCAGCCCGCATATCACCCTATTCATAAGGCGCTGGAACGTACAAGCTGCATTTTTTAAACCAAAAGGCATCACCTTACATTCATACAACCCATTTGAGGTGACAAATGCCGAAATCTCACGGGCCCTGTGAGACAATGGCACCTGCCAGTAACCCTTCAATAAGTCTAATTTAGTTACAAACTTGGCATTCCCTATCCGGTCTATTAAATCTTCAATCCGGGGAAGAGGGAAACTGTCACTCTTGGTTACCTGATTAACTCTACGGTAGTCAACACACATTCTATAATTACCGTCAGGTTTCTTTACCAGAACTATAGGAGAACTCCACGGACTTGAGCTGGGTTGAATAAGATCATGGTCCAGCATATACTGTACCTCCTTCTCAACTACTTTGGCTTTTTCTGGGTTTAGGCGGTAAGGAGCCTGCTTTACTGGACGAGCGTCACCTACCTCAATATCATGTTCAAGCCATGAAGTAAGCCCTGGAGTCTCTCTAAACACTTCTGGAAAAGACTTTATCAAACATAACATGTCTTTCTTCTGGACTTCATCCAGATGCTCCAACAAAACATTAGCCTTATTAAAAATTTCAACATTTGCTCTTAAATTCTCTACAGATAAATTCTCTACAGATACATGGTTATCAACATTATTGTTAAATACAGTAGCTAGAGGACATGGTATTTCATAAACAATATTAATGGAGCGGATTTCTACCTTCATATTTCTTTAATCTATTAATGTGAAAAATTCTACTCTTTCTAGTAGAACCTGGAGAATCTAATTCATAATTAACGTCAGACACCTTTCTTATTACCTTCCATGGACCTTTAAATCTGGGTTTCAGAAAACTATCAGAGTCCATATCTAAAACCAGAACCAGATCTCCAGATTCGAAAGAACGACTTAATGCCTTGCGATCATAGAATGCTTTCATACAAGCCTGGGAAGCTTGCAAATTATCCTGGGCAAACTTCCAGGCACCACTCAATTTATTTTTCAAATTAGATAAAAATATTAAATTTTGAATTTGTTTTCGTCCCCCAATCAACACTTCAAATAACACTTCCAAAAGACCTCGAACCTCATGACCATACACCAATCTGAAAGGAGAAACACCAGTAGATTCATTTGGGTGAGTTCTTAATGCAAATAATGCATAAGGTAGTTCCTTATCCCAACTACTCTCCCTTTCGTAACAGTACTTACCAATTATACTTTTTAAGGTTTGGTGGAACCTTTCCACAACCCCTTGACTTTCGGGATGATATGGGACACTGGTGATGTGCTGAATGGCCAGTTCAGCACACCGTCCTGAAAGTACTTGGAAGAAGTAAAATTAGTACCGCGATCTGATTGAATGGTACAAGGTAACCCATAACGACAAAAATATTCTACTAACTTCTCCCAGACAGCTTTTGACGTTACTTTCCTAAGAGGGAAAGCCTCTGGGAACCGAGAAGCCCTATCCATCACAGTTAATAAATACATATATCCCGATTGGGTTTCTAGGTAAAGGACCAACAACATCAATGACAATCTCTGCAAATGGTTCACCAATTACAGGGATGGGTTTTAACGGAGCCTTTCGCAATACCCTGATTGGGTTTTACCCATGACCTGGCACGTCTCACAAGTTCGCAAGAACTGTTTAATACACCTTCTCATATTAGGCCACAAAATAGCTTGGTTAATCTCTTAAAAGTTTTTTGTTACCCCAAAGTGTCCCGAGGGAAAGGCTCCCTCATGAGCTAACTGCAGCAATTCGTCTCTGAATTGTTTAGGTACTAAAATCTGCTTATGGTACTCAGAAGATTCCATAAGAGCAGAACGACTTAATCTATACAATAATCCTCTCTCTGATACAAAACAATGGCTTAGAAACATCATCCCCCTCCGTTTATTTCCACATCAAATTCATCATGCTGAGCTCTTATAAAATCAGCCCTATTCCATGCTCTAACTACCTTACTACTATCACTACTTCCTACAGACTCGAGCCTTCCTACTGCTACATCTACTTGTACAGGATCTAAATGTAAATCCTCTCCGTCCATCAAGAGGTTTACGCCCTTTTCTCTGGGAGCGAGTAGTTACAGCAATTGGGAATGAATTTTATTTACGGTTAAAACAATGGGGGAACAATTCTTTGTCCCTCCACATTACACAAGTCATTTCCTAGGATACCATCTATCCCAGGAATAGGTAGTTTATCAACAATGGCCAGATTAATATTCTTTACAACACCCAATATGTCAATCTCTCCTTCAACCACAGGAGCAGACACAACAGTGTCAGGAAAACCACTTAAAATAACATAGTTAGCGATCTTCACATCAAGAGGTAACCTACTTCTCAACAATAAGATCGAGCAGCACCTGTGTCCCTCAAAAATTTGACATTTATAACTTCCTCCTCAAATCTCAGCTTACCTTGGCCAAATATACTTATTAAATGACAGTCACATGGGGGAATCTTTCTCTTTATTACCTTTACCATTTTCTTCATTCTCTACAGAATGTTGAGAAGCCTTAAACTTGATTCACCAAAGCAATGGGTGGGAGAAGTAGCCTGCCTCTGTAAATAATTCTGACGAGCAAAACACCTAGCCTGGGTATGTCCTGGTCTTGTTACACAGTAACAGGTTCTATTTACTTCCACACTACTAGTTTATGTACGACTAGGATGAGCATTATCAGTTTTTGCAAAATTCCTATTCACAAAATTACCACCGGGATTACTTATTGGTTGATTTTTGACCTGAAAATTAGAATTTGCTTTAGAGTTAGCCTGAAAATTAGAATTATTTTGGTTAAAGAAAATTCTCTTTCTACTCTCCCCGTTACCCTTGATCACAGGGAAATTACCCCTGAAGTTCTCAGTACCAACCTTATGGGTCAATATATATTCATCACTCAACTGAGCAATTCTGGGAAAAGAGGTCACTTTCAAATCTTCTAAATGCACTCTTAACTCTTTAGCACAGGATTTCTTAAAATCTTCAATCAATATCAATTCCTTCAAGGCCGCCAAAGTAGTTACTTGGCGACTCTTGAGCCAGTTCATCAAAATGCTCCTGCTTTACACGGGCAAATTCCACAAAGTCATGTTCGGGTTTTGTTAAAATTCCTAAACCTCTGCCTGTAGGCCTCGGGAACCAAATCATAAGCTTTTAATATCAAAGCTTTCACTTTCTCATAATCCCGAGATACTTGCTCCTCTATGGCATTATAAACCTTCTGAGCCTTGCCCAGCAAGCGACATTGAATCAACACTGTCCAGACCTCCCTAGGCCAAGACAACCTGGAAGCAACCCTTTCAAAGGCCTTAAAGAATTCAGGCACGTTCTCCTCAGTAAAACAAGGTACAAGTTTTAGAGCATCCCCAAAACTAAACTTTTCCCCGGTATCTTCACGGATGGGGGTACTCACACACTTCCTACCTTGCTGGATCTTGGCCAACTCTAACTCCATACCAAGCATTGCTCTCTCATGTGCTCTGATTCTCTCCAACTCCTCGAACTCTAAACTTCTTTAGCTCCAAAACCATGCTCTGAAAACATCCTTTACTAGTGGCTCATTTTCCACTTTGACCGAACGAGTAGGAACAGCTGGACCAACATCATCAGTACGAGGAACTCTCTCAGTCTGACTTTTACCATCAGGCAGACTGCCGTACCCTTCAAAAATCACTCCACAGTGGGGCAGATCCTGAAAAAGACTCAATCCCGGAGCCCCTTCTACATCAGACTCACTCATGCTTTCACTAATTAATTCATCAGCAGTTTGTTTAAGTTCACACAGCCTATTCTTTACCAACTTATACACATCCTTTTTCAATTCCCCCCCCCCTATTGTTAAAGAATGCCTAACCACCTAGCACAAGCTTTCAAATTTTC
This sequence comes from Macrobrachium nipponense, assembly GCF_015104395.2. Classification (NCBI taxonomy): domain Eukaryota; kingdom Metazoa; phylum Arthropoda; class Malacostraca; order Decapoda; family Palaemonidae; genus Macrobrachium; species Macrobrachium nipponense. The sequence goes on along the minus strand of NC_061110.1, from coordinate 76,064,602 downwards.
TTTAGTCAAAGCACTCAAATACCTAACACAATCCTCAGAAGCTAAATATTCAGCAGGGTTAAACTCTACATCAGCCATAGTGAAAAGGAAAAGAAGGAAGGTGATGAGGCACAACAAAAATATCTGAAAAATCTCACCCAGAGCACAGTCTGACCACTCGCACCACCGACTGAGTTTGTCCTGAATCCTGTCACGGTCGCCAAATTTGTTACGAACTCCCTTTAGGAGGAAGTCGTAACTGGTTCTTTTATTTTAATCTTAAATCCAGTGACAAAAACAAATCAGTATGGGCGAGGAAAATCAGAAAGACACAGGCAAAAATCTCACAATTTTTATTACACAATAAATATACGTACACTGATGGCTCACAAAAGTAATAAATAGACAAAACACGAAAGGCCATCAAATAACTCAAAGAGTCACCTACTCTAAAGCTAAACCCTAATCATAGAGAAGAAACCAAATTTTAATCTTAAGGGACCCAAATTAATTTACCCACCACGCTAACCTATTACTAAATAGAAAGGAAAGAAGTGGAAGGACATACAAAAAGAAACAACAATCCTACCTAAGACATAACAATCTAAACCTTAATATACTATGAAACACTTTAGAATACCATATAATTATACACTCCAAGGTGTAGCAAAAAAATACACACAGATTGGTCCTATGACACAGACCAGTTACTAATACAGACGAGTACCATATATTGACTCAAAAAAATGCAGTCACAGAACGTCACTCCCATCAGAAGAACTGCACTTCAAAATCGTTGGTGGATATACACACTTAGTCTACGACTCGCCAAAGATACAGGGGATGTTCCTCTTACCTGAGAGAAGACACCCTACTTGCTCCAACAAGGCCACTCTGGTGCTGATACAGTGGATACATCCATGAAAGACGAAAAAGGCTCTCGAGCCCAGAACCACACACAACTGCCAACGCCAAGATTTAAGACAGTAGGCCACTTAAATCACAGTTGCACGTCGTACTCCTACATGTAGCTTCACGTGCATAACTGCCTTTCACATTAAGCAGCAGCTCAATGACAGCAGATGTTCTCAAGAGAACAAGCGAGAAATCTTCAGAATAGGACGTTATATATGTATAATCCACAACAGCAGACAGATCAGCAGCTCCAGAGTCCTCAACGGCCTTGAACTACACTCTAGAATACTTTGGGAGAGTCACAAGTCACCTCTCCTTACCACACTCCCAGTCACCATAAAGAAAAATAATCAAAGTTACAAATTTGGCAAGGAAGCAAAAACACTGAGGAAGGCCGCACTTCAAACTGCACTCAATAGATGGCGCCACAAAACTTAAGCTTTTTTTCAACCAAAGCAAATTAACAGTACATTTAACCAAAATGTATACTAACGTAAAACAAATAGCAAAATACCTAACTTAACTTAGTTTTACAAAATTGCAAACAATAGAAAAATAAAAGCCATCAGTGCAAAAAGGCAAAACAAAGAGATTTTACTTTAAAATTACGTTACGGCCTGACACCTTGATAAGTTACAAACTTTCAATATCCTTTCTGTAAACATCCCAACAATAGGGGATATAGCCTCTTTTACACCACATTCATATTTAATCTTTCAAAACTACTATTTTAGTACTATCATAGCCCAGGTTGTGCTACATAGTACAATTATGATTGCAGTCAATTTTAACAGACCCATGAATATATATAAATATATGCTTTTTGGGCAAAGTCTTCGTCGTCAGAAATTTTTAATAAATGCTGATACACATGTGGCATCCACTATTTTAAGAAAACAATTCTCCAATTAAAACACTCTGGTTTAAAGCTAAGGACTATCTGATATGGGTGGAAGGGTAGGAGTCAGTCCACCGAAATATAGTTCTTAGCTTTAAACCAGTGTGTTTTAATGGGGCTTTTATGTTTGAGACCCATCCTGTTTTAACAGAAGAATTTATTTACATTATATATATATATATATATATATATATATATCTATATATATATCTATATATATATATCTATATATATATATATATATATATACTATATATATATATATATATATATATATATATATATATATATATGTATATATTTAAACTATGTTATGCGAAATCTGAACATGCATTTTTAGACATCCTGTAACTCTAAGCTAAATAAGGAATCTGAAATGTTGTAAACATTTCTCTAACATTTCATTGTTACAAAAGTAGCAGATATAACTATATATATATATATATATATATCTATATATATATATATCTATATATATATATATATATATATATTATATGCTGCTACTTTTGTAACAATGAAATGCTGGAGAAATATTTGCAACATTTTCAGATTCCTTATTTAGCTTAGAGTTATAGGATGTCTAAAAATGCATGTTCAGATTTCTCATAACATAGTTTAAAAGAATATATAACGTAGAATGTGAAGAGAGAGAGATTAACTTTGTCCGTTCCAAGCTAGAAATTGTTTATGTAATATGTCAACACCTCAGATTAGGAGAGCTTGGAGCCTCTGTTTTGTTTTCATAACATGTCAATCTTGCTTGCTCAGGGAGCCTGTTTCAGACGAGTACATCTTTGTTGAGCATACTACATACATGACTGGTTTCATACGCGTATGTCTTTGCCGAAACCACGTGAAAATTTCACGATTTTTCTGTAAAGTTACATCATATTAGAAGTTTCTAGAAGCATTGCACCATCTTTCGCAACCCAAAACGTTTTGTGCGAACTCCACTGTTCAGCTTCCGTACGAAAAGGAAGATTCATTCAGACTTAGAACGTCATTGCGTTTGGATCTCTCTCTCTCTCTCTCTCTCCCTCTCTCTCCATACTTAACATTACATTAACGTAACTTACTGAATGGTCACTCGTAACTTTTAGATTTCGGATTTCTTAGAGTTATTTAGTATTATTTAGTGCTTTTTGTGGAATCTAAACAAACATTGTACTAGTGTGTAACGGCACATTTTCTTTTTAGAAATATTGTGAATTGGTGAAATTTTTTGAACTGGCTGCAGCAGAGAGAAAATTGGTACCAAGGTAAAGTGTTACTATAAGTTTATTAGTTGCAACTAATAGTTATAGTGGTTTCATGAAACAGGTTTAAATTTTCACACATTGCAAATTTTTGTGTTTTGTGTTTGTTTCATTTAAAGTGATTTTTTTGTGCATTTATCCATTTTTCTTATTGACGTGATTTTTGTGCATTTATCCATTTTCTTATTGAAGTGTGTGTTTTTATTTTTATGTTCTGTGTGATAAGTGTTTTTTACAATTTTGGTATTTTCCACATTTTTCTGTGTTTTCATTTGCATTCACAATTTAATTAACTTTATTGTTTTCATTACTTAATTGTCGCACATTTAATTGAATTTAACACTTGTGAATTAATTTGCATTTACCTAGAATTCTTTTCCAGGTTTTAGCGTTGTTTAGCACTTGTGAATTAATTTCCAAATTTTAATTATTACCTAACACTTTTAAATTTTGATTGAATTAATTTTCTTTAATTTTGTGATAAATTAATTTTGATTTAATTTTACTTAATTTAATTCAAGAATTAATTAAACTTTGCTTTGTTTTCAAATAAGCGTAATTTTCCTTGATATTGTGAATTTCACTTATAAATTTTGAATTTGATAATAAATTTTTGTATTTACAATTTTTTATAAGTGTTTTCTTTTTCACCAGTACACATGCATATATTTCTGATTAGGTAGAAACATAGAGTGGTAATTGAGCTGTTTTCCTTCAATTTACTTGAAGTGAGTTAGAACCAGGGAAGTACTTAGACTTCTGAAATGAGGGAAATACTTAGACTTTTAAAGTTGTTGATGAAGTGATGCCCTTTATTTAATTTAATTGCAATTAAGATTACCTCACAAATGTTTTAATGAACTTAGTCTGATTTTCTGCAATACTGGTAAGTTGTTCAAGGGATCACTGTTGCCTTTAGACTATTCAGTCGTATTTTACTTGTGATGAAGGTTCAGGTGTCTGGCTGTTGTGAGGTACTCATTTAATGATTGGTAAGTGTAGTAACCAGATACTTGGCACTTCGTCACAGTATATATATATATATATATATATATATATAATATATATATATATATATATATATATATATATATATATATATATATATATATATTATATATATATATATATATATATATATAATATATATATATATATATATACATATTCTCCTCGGAAGTGGTGATGTGGACTTTCTGACTCCTTGGAAATCCGTTTTGATGAAGTTGACGTCCTTATGATCAATACACATACACACACAAATGTTTATTATACATAAACATATATATATATATATATATATAATTATATATAATATCTATAATTAATATTATAGTATTATAGATTATATCTATATTATATAATATATATTAGTAATGTATAATGTAAATAAATAAATAAATATATATATATACATATATACATATATAGATGGACAGGTAGATAGATAGATATATGCACAAAACAAAAGTGGGTGTTGAAAAAATATAATAAACGTCACAATAATGACAAAAGGAAATCATCCTCTCTCTCTCTCTCTCTCTCTCTCTCTCTCTCTCGTCTCTCTCTCTCTCTTCTCTCTCTATCTCTCTCTCTCTCTCTCTCCTCTCATCTCTCTCTCCTCTCTCTCTCTCTCTCATAAATCTCTTTGGATACAACAATTTGGAAAAGAAAATCCAGGTTAATAACCTATCCCTAGTTTCATTTAAAAATTCGAAATAGAACAATTTAGACATCTTTTTGTCACTCCTCCCTTAATCTGATACATAAAAATATGATAATAAATAAATATTAAAGCTGACAAAAGTACATAAATTAAACACGAAAAACTGAACTCATTCATCCAGCTTTTTTATAACTCATTCTCATTATGAAAAATTCCTTGTAATGAAATATGAAAACGAAAATTTAAATTTCTTAAGAGGCCTTGATCCGGTACCTCAAAACAAATAAACATTTAATCAGTCACACAAAAGCAAATAACAAACATTTAACCAGTTACAAAAACAAACAAACGAAGAAAAAACCTTTGGCCAAGCAAAAATAAAGCAAACAAACAAACAACCAAAAAAGACATTCAGCCATAAACCTTGCTTACTACTGTCAGGACGAATTGACGCTTGAACATCGTCCAATTAAACTTTAATGAATTAATGATGGTAATAGCCAACTAAGGATGGGGGTCTGATCTCATCCCCCTATCCTAACAGGCCCGCCCCCTCCCTCGCCCAAATCTGGCACTGGGCTGAGTTCCAATCATCTATATAATTCAGGCCCCATAGCATTCGATCTCGTTTTTACGAAGGTAAATTATCTTCATTTAAATAAGTTTATGCGAATTGGCTGATTCAAATAGGAACCCAGCGAAGTCAGCTGGCAATTTCGCATTTTTCTCTTTTTTTCTTTTTTCTTTTACACTTTTTTTCCTATTTGGTCATTTTTTTGGAAGGGGGCCTAGGGGACCCGATATCTTGTTACGAAGCAGACCGTTAGATTATGGTAGCCTTCTCTCTCTCTCTCTCTCTCTCTCTCTCTCTCTCTCTCTCTCTCTCTCTCTCTCTCTCTCTCTCTTTTAGGACGTCAGTTTCTGCCCTCGAATAATTTTACACTAGTGAGTTTATTTAAAGCGTAAATGTTCTTTGCCCAGGAGACCGACAAAATGCCAATATGCTGAAATTACAAAAATCTTTAAATGGAAGATATAAGCAATGGATGGCTAGTTTCGAAATTGCAAACACGCGAAATTTGCACAGTACGACATTGGGAATGGGATTTAAAACTTGCCGAGCCAGACTTGGTGACTAACGTATGAGAGCGCATATATACATTTGCATTATATTTCATAGCATTTTCAAAGTTCCTTATAAGTAACCAATATTCAATTTCTTGGCGTTTATTGTTCAAAATACATACAATGAAGTCTAAAAGAATTTCTATCATTTTTCATACGTTCTCTAAGTAAATTCTACTGGCAGTGTCATTGTTCCTTGCCAACAATTTTTTGAAATTGTATAGCATTTTCAGTACTAATACTATCTAAAATTTTTATAGATTTTCGAATACATTCGTAAAATAATGATCGTTGTTGTACACTTAAAGAACGTCAGAATATTAAAAATGAAAAAAAAAAAAAAAAAAACTACGCGGTAAATATTTTTGAAGATTCAAGTCATTCTTCCCTAAGGAAAATGATCAAATGTTAAATTCTTGCGGAGACATTATCATAAAACTGACTTTTTTTTTTTGTCTAGAAAATCAAAATGAAAGGCCGCAGAAACAAACTGATATTAAATTCCAAATTAAGTTAACGTGACTGTAAGAAGGAAACATTAATAACTACATTCAAACTTTAATTAAAGCGCTAAATTGTCAAATCTGAATTGTCTCTCTGACTTCAGTTTTAAAGACCACAGGCCAGTTTATTTTACTCCTACTGTTATATGGCTATTTTTTTTTTAATTTCATGGAAAACGTAACGGATCGAAATCTGAAATCAAAGTCACTCACATCCGATTAATATAAGAATCTGATGCATTTGTTTTGGGTCCGTTATTAAGCTAGTGTGCACAGGCGTGTCCTTGGGAATTTAGTGTTTGCGCAGAAACGTAAGGCAAATTCTATTCGGTAGGTGGTCCAGGTCGATTAGTTTACAGACTATGTACAATTAGCGCGTTGTCTTGAAGTCCTGGGGCAAATGTTAATTTGTAATCATACTACTGTTACATAAGTAATCATGAAACCTTGCAAACCGCTTGGGTATCTAGATGAAGTTTTGTTGTAGTTAAAAAGAGAAATCAATGATACTCCACTGCAAAATAATATTAAAAGTTACCAACTCCTAAGAACAGAAACTTCATTACAAGCAAAACTACAATGAAAGCACGTTTAAATTCATTAGGACGTTAATCTACTGTCCTTATTGCAAAGAAAAAAGAGATACCAATACTGTAACCCTGCATAGCACATGACATCTTGCTACTTGATTTTTAAAGGCATAAAGTGGCCTTTCAGAAAAAATGCATCGCATGAGAAGAATTTGGAAGCAGTAAAACCTATAAAGCAGAAGTCTCTTAGCTTTATGATGATGAATCGAATATCCTTTTATTCTTCTGGAAAAAAATCAGTCAGATTTAGACAGTTTGAAACTATCGATGCTGTGCAGAAACTTCATTACAAGCTTTAGATAAATACAAACTTTGAGCAGCTTTAAGTGCTTCCTGCAATATTAAATGTCAGGCTAAAGGCAGCTTAGTAACCATTTATATAAATGTAAATTAGATACAACATGGCCAATTATCTATCATAAAAAATTATGAACACATTCGAAAGGCGTTGTAATACGACGCAAATTTAAAGCTTGACAGTAAAGGTAGTCCGCAGTAATGGTTAAAAATAAGGAATGTTTAACCTAATGAAAACTTTTGAATATCTGTACCGCCCATGAAGATAAATCTACACCTGGGGGTTGGGAAAACGATAACTAAGATTTGATAAAACTCTGCGTACTAAAGTTTCAGTAGTATGATAATGGCACAAACTGCACTACACATACACACACACACACACACACACACACACACACACACACACACACACACATATATATTATCTATATATATATATATTATATATTATTAAATCGCCATCCCTGGATTGTCACTTATTCCTCGTTCCAGATTAACAAACTGTAACCCGGCCCCCCCTTTATGTTTTTGTATTTAAAGATCTGTCAATTTCTATTATATTCAGTGTGAACTTGAAAATGTAGAATAAACTACGAAAGTACTTGTTCCAAGTCCCCAGTTTTCACTCACCTTTCTACCGTAGATTAAGGATATTCTCAAGCACGTGTTCCTTCGTGCTACATTGATATATATATATATATATATATATATATATATATATAGATATATATCCTATACATACACATGTACATACATAAATATATGCATACATATATATAAACATATGTGTATAGTATATAGAAATAGATTCATATGTATATATACACAATACAAGTGAGTTTGCTAAATGCCCCGTGCCCATCTCCATTCTCAATGTAAACCTCTATATATTCATATATATATATATATATATATATATATATATATATATATACATATATATATATATATATATACATATATCTATAAATATGTATATATACATATATATGCTACTTTGCCCGAAATATGAACCTTTCACTTATCAGCTAGACCTTAAATACACAAAACTTTTATTTACTTTCCCTCAATCTTAACTCAAGAGAACAGAATAGATTTTCTTTTTTCTTGCATATTCGAAAAATTCTACCTACTTCATTCTTTCTCCAATTTATGCTATTCTTTTTGCATACTCTGTTCCCACTATTTTAGTTTTTATTAGATTAAACCAGAATTTCATCTCTCGACATATATGAATACTATATTATGCATTCAACTAAGCAAGATTCTATTTTATCCCAAACTAAACCTTCTTCTGTCTCCAGCCACTATTTTTCATTGTGAAGTCCATAAGGATGGCTAACAAAAAAGGTGACATAACGTTACCCTGTAGCACCCCACTATTTACTGCCAATTAACTTGACAAGGTTCTATCATCATTAAATTTGCATCTGCTTTACCACTGATAGTTTCAATTAATTTCAGTTCCTTAACGAGAACACCACAATGACGTAGGTGTTCCACAACATTTGTCTATGGAAGCTAATCAAATGCATTTTCGTAACCAACCGACAGCTATCAGAAAGGGCTTCTAAAATTCCTTACAATTTTACACATTATATGAGATCTGTGCATCTCCTCCCTTTTCTAAAGTGTGTTCGTGTGTGTGTGTGTGAGAGAGAGAGAGAAGGACAGAGTGAAAAAGTGCAATGTTTAGAATCCTTAAATGAAAACGCTTAAGATGTTTGGGGATTTATATGATTTCCTAGCATGTCAAAATGCCCTGACAAGACCGAACCGAGGACAGCGAACTCCACAACATTTTCACAAAACAATTCTTCAAAACTAAGTGAAATTTGGAAAAGAAACCATAAAAAAAATATTGGATATATTCTGACGCGTCCACCCTTCTCCAGGACCACTGATGGATATGGATAGGGATAATGGTGGATGGGTTTGGAAAGAAGGGGAAAACTGGAAGGGGGAAGAGGAAGATTATGAAAGAGAGGGAAAGGACGAATAGTGGGAGGGGGAAAAGGATAAAGGGAGACGGATGGGAGAGTATCGGAAGGGAACGGGGATCTTAAAAGGTATGGGATAGGGTGAAAGGTGAACGAAGAGAAAGGGAACACTGGAGCAACTGCGTAGAGGGAAAACCGACGGGGGGTGGGGGGTGGGAGAGGGGGTGGGGGCAGCGTAGGGGAAGGGGGAGGGCAAGAATAGGAAGGGGTAAAAGAAAGGAGATGATTCCGATATCAATAATTCAAATTCGGTATCAATAGAGAAGCCAAGGTCGCCGAGTCATTCAATTAATTATGATCTCTATGGCACGTCTTGAATATCAATGCGGGGAACAGCTGTGTCTCACTGCGCTGGTTTTCAAGTCCAGGTGCGAAATAAAAGAGAGAGAGAGAGAGAGAGAGAGAGAGAGAGAGAGAGAGAGAGAGAGAGAGAGAGAGAGAGGAGATTATTCTTTTATTTTTACATAAAGATTTTTTTTTTATGTGGCAAGCTAATGAGACGAGATTGTTGGTGCTAGTCAATATAGCTGTATATAACGCCTTTGCGGAAATAATATATAATTCTTTCTCACATGCCAAAATTTATACAGTTCCATAAGTAGTCAGGCCTTATGCAATAAGTGACCTAGAGACATTACTTTTTGCGCCTTGCTCTTATCCAAGCTTAAAGCTAAATTTAACAATACTACTTATCATTTGTAAGAATATTCCGTTCTATATTTTTGGATCTTTCTAAAAGTACGAAAATCTGACATTAATACGAAAAAATGAAAAAACAAACGGAATCGATACATAAAACAGGCCCGGATAAAATGACTCACTGTGAAGGAGGATTCCAGATTGAGAGAGAGAGAGAGAGAGAGAGAGAGAGAGAGAGAGAGAGAGAGAGAGAGAGAGAGGGGTTAAATGATGACTAATAATGAAGGAGAATTCGTAAGAAAGAGCGGGAGACAGAGTTTATTAGGTTTTTGATGTGCAAAACGACCTATCAGCCATCACCAACATCAGTGATAATATTTAGCCCACTGCTACTCCTCTTGATGTAAACCTATTAAATCTATTAATGTAAGCATCCACGACGGAACACATTCTATTCCGCATCAAAAAAGAGGAAAATGCGGTTGGGGTTCCGTTATAAATGCAACAAATAGCACCTTAAATACTTAAGACAACGGAGCACAAAGGAACAAACAACAAACATTCTACTTATGACTTGGGAAAAACAGCAGCTAAACCGACAGAGTGGAAGCATTCGTAAATTTGATCTACTGATAAAAGATATCTCAGGGCTTCATTTTGTCTTTGAAGTTCGGGATTGAAACCTAGTCTGTATTTCTGTCGAAGAGCATTATTTGCATCACTTGATTTTCACAACCAGTACTTTCTTTCATGCGCGCGCACACGCACAAACGCAAACTTAAACATTCACTAAACGACAACAATTATTGATTAATTCACTCTGTACCGGACTTCTGGATAACCAAGAGTCATCTTGAAGAAGGAGAAGAAAACGACGAAGAAGAAAAAGAAGAACCACTAACTACCGGTACCAGAAAAAAACGTGAAACCAAAATGAGAGGGAGTGAGAATTTTAGGATGAGAATGTCGGCCATCTTGTGAACCTTTCCCCAGGTGACCGGCGCTTTAAAATTCTCCTCTCGACGACAGCGCGACAAAAATGATTGACACATGAATATGAGGACGGCGGTGTCCACGTCACCGCGTGATTGATCAGCCACTGACCAATGAGCGCTTTGCATGTGCTCACTGAATATCGAATGGGGATTGGGAGAGAAGAGGGAGAGGGAGAGAGAGAGAGAGAGAGAGAGAGAGAGAAGAAGGGAAGGGTGGAGGGGGAGGGGGGGGGGGTAGATCAAGGGTGAAGCAAAGAGCAAGAGGTGGGGGTGAGAAGCATTCTATCTCCATATTTCTTCTTTATACCTCCCCATTTTTTTTTTTTTTTTTTTTTTTTGCGCATCCTTTTCTCCTACATTTTCAAATCCCCCTTTAACTCAGGGATGTCTGATTAGTGATGTTTTTATAGGAGCAGCATGCAACGCGACATTCTCATTCCAAACTGCAGTTCGACTTAAGAGAGATACAAAGTTTTCTAATTAGGCAATACAGTTAAGTAAATTATATCACGGTTGAATGACGGGTCTAATAAACTACAGGGTTGAGAATGTTACGAGAAGCAAAAAAAAAAAAAAAAAAATTAAACATTCCTAAACAAACATTCCTAGCTATGCATGTCTGTCGTGCTAGAGAAACAGGAATGATCAACTCTTCACAAACATGCTGTACGAGCGGAGAGTAGTATTGTTCCTCCTTTCCATCCAACGAATAAAAGCGAGGCTTCCTTAGCATCTCCTGCGTTTTTAAGGTGCCAATCCTAACTCAGCAGCAAAGAAAACAAAGCCACCAAATGAAAACATAGACAGCAAACAACACACCATCAAAGGCAAATGTCAAATTCATCATTAGTGCTATCAATAGCGCCCTCCTAGGAGCTCTGTCGGACTTAGCAAAACAATACAACGCAACGACTTTCACAAATTGTTCGAAAATGTAAACAGTGATTCTGGCTTCATTGAATAAGAGACTATCTATATGAGTTGCCATGGCGCCACGGAATGACCAGCAAACTATTGTCAGGATTTGGTCCTGTAAAGCCAACTGGAAGGCATTCTTATAAAATGACAGAACAAAATACAGTCAGTGAAATAGTGACAAGACGAACAAAAACAAAACGAAAAGCAACTGTCAGTGAAAATTAATAGACAAACCGCCAACTCTAACCCCACCAGCGTATCCCTTCCCTGGCGCGACTTTTCAATGCATTTTTGGCGCTAAAACAATAGCAGCCGAGGTGGCTGGCGGGTTAATGAACAGGGGATCGGCTAAGTTAACGAGGTAGGGCGAAACAACGCCAAAGGGATCTGGCTATGCTGCGCCTATCTATACAAAACCCGATTTACCTGGGAATACTGCGCTTCCTAAACTGAAACAATCTGTCAAGGAAATCGCACACAAATGGTTTTCGGACCTGAAATCCGAAACAAAGATCTCTGCTAAATTCTAACTGGCCAGAGGAAGCCGGTCTTAAATCTATACGCTGAGGAGAAGCCCTTACTTCACCTATTTGTTCAGTGGGAGCGTTTACTTGCAAACATGTTTTGGTTATGATCAGGTTAGGCAAAACACATCCGAAAGATATACTGAATAAAGAACTTGCTATATCAAAGGAAATGACAACAACATGATTTACATGTGACGAAAAAACAGAAACCTGGAGCGCAAAGAAAAAAAGAAGCAATAGTTAGACTATTGTGAACTGGCATCGAACAGTTATAGCCATCGACTTTGTGGCAATGTTAGCCCAAGTTTACATTTACATTATATATATATATATATATATATATATATATATATATATATATATATATATATATACATATATATATCAAATATACATATATATATATATACATATATATATATATATATAAATATACATATATCATATATACATACACATATATATATGTGTATATATTATGCATATATATGTATCCTTTTATTATATATATATATATATATATATATATATATATAGTGTGCATGTGCGTTTGTAAGTATATATACACGCTATACGATGACAAGTCCATATGCGGGGTTGATTACTGGTTTGTACTCATAAGGATACAAATTGCGTCTTATACACAGATATGTTAAAAGATCTTATGCCATAACGCCTGTAAATATAATATATATACATAATGTCTTTTTACTGTAATATAACGGTATAATACGAAGATAAAAGGTCCATAAAACACTGTTTGAACGTTGCAACCATATATTTCGAGCACTTTGTTTTGTGCCCCAGGAGCACAGAAGGAAGTGCTCGAAATATATGGTTGCAACATTCAAATAGTGTTTTTATGGGCCTTTAATCTTCATATATACATATGTATATACACGTAAGTATGTAAATATAAATACTAAGAATATATATATATATATATATATATATATATATATATATTATATATATATATATATATATATATATACATATATATATATATATATATATATATATATATAGTATATGTATATATATATGTATATATATATTGTTCATTTTTGTTACGAAACATATATGCCAGTGTTACATCCACAATGCCCTCTTAACCACTAGAATGCTTCAAACTTCCTTCCTTGGATATGCTTGTCACTACACAACTTGAGATTCAAATGAAGAAACTGTCTGATGTGGTTCTTCATTTGTATATAAAGCTTTTATAGCGGAGTGACAAGCGTAACAACAAAGTTCTAAGAAATCAAAAAGATACGAGGGCATTGTGGTTTATAATATATACGTATATATATATATATATATATATAATATAATATATGTAATATATATATGCACATATACTGTACATATGCATATTCATACATACATACATACATACAATATATATATATATATATATCATATATATATACATACATAACATGTGTACATATATATGGTGTCACAATTTCACAGGTATCCACGCTGTATCCCTTCAAAAGGGAATTATATTATTATATGCTTAGTCCATCTACCCGGATCAGGATTTAAACCTATGCTTTATGGATCATATGCGATAATGGTAATGACTTATCCATTCAGCCATCGAAGACTATAATCGAATGGATAATTCACGATTAGTCTTATATCACATGAATCAAATCCTGAAGAGTGTAGATGCTTTTGCGTATATTTCCCTTTGGGAGACAGTTATTCCCATGCTAAAGTGAATTCAATACTAAGACATAAGTATGCATATATATATCTATACATATATATATATATATATATATATATATATATATATATATATATATATATATAATATATATATATATATATATATGTATATATATACAATTATATATATATATATTGCACACATATACAGAAAAGCATGTTGCTGAGTGAGTTATAGTTTATTCTTAATCTTATACACGACATGTTTATACTTTTCCACTTAAAGCTTCAATAACCCACTAATATTGAATTCTCTTTAACTCGGGAACAACTTATACCCGAAGGTGATTGCAACCTTGCCCTTCCAGCTATCTATCTTCATGGCAAAATGGTGACTGTGATATCCTATCACAAGTCTGAAGGCGTAAGTCTGAATGTTGGTCTGGTTAATAAAAATACTAAAAGATTCTTGAACACTTACATTAAGGATCCGTTACACATGAATTTTTTGGGGGGATCACACCTGATTTATTCCTTTTTTTTCTAAACCGCGCAGCCAATAATGCCACCAAATGGAGCTCATCCTATCAAACAGGCCTAATATTTTTTTTCTTTTGTAAATAAGCATTTTTTCCTGTTTTCTAAGCAGGAGTTTTATGTAGTTAGCAGTATAATACACTTCCTACGACCCATTTCGTATTGGCGATTTGTCAATCATTTTCAACGTTGTTTCAAACCTAAATGCTTTTATTTTTTTCACAGAACTGGCTAAAGCAATTTCGCCAGCATGCCTTAAGTTTTGCCTATACTCAGTCTGAAAATGATCTAGGAATGTTCAAGTTATACAATAAAAATTTCACTCCCATATAATATATAAAATATAATCCTGATAGTTCATTTTACTTGAACTGCTATTAGTCAAAAGGAATTTATTGGAAAGCCTTTTCTTCTCCAATTTTCTCGCGCAGACGATGTCGACTTCACCTGCAAGATGACAAACATGCTACTCTTGAGTTTCTCTCCAATTCCGGATCTCGTGCACAAATTGTGCTCGTGTTACAGCGATCGGAGCCCGTTAACTTACGGGCTCGAGTACTAAAGCAGGTGAATATGATCGTCGGTATCAAATCGAACTTGTAATATAGTAGTACTTCAATAAACAGATCATTCAGTTAGGAATCGCACGGGGCCTGACTATACTTGTGGCATCTTTGAATCTCAAATAAAATTTAAATATTGTTTCTGTATTCTGTAGTAACTACGATGGAAGTCGTTTAAGGTGAAATTTGAAGCAAAGCTTCAAGGATATACTAAAAAAAAAAAAAAAAAAAAAAAAAAAAAAATCTAGGAATGTAGTTTTCATTTCATATCTTGATCTCCCACATTACCTCCTAAAATTCAATGAACATAAACATTACAGCTCATGAGAGCAACTGCGTACTTCCTTTGGTTTTCGTGAACTACATGTAAATGGGAGGAAGAGACATTGCCATTTCCTTTCTAAACACCAGACGATTCATCAAAAATTGCACTTATTCATTAATATCATTCACTCTGAGGGTGGCACAATAATGACATCAAATACAAGAGGGTTGGTATTAAATGAGTTCCATGACGGACTTCATAAAGGCAAAAACAGACGGCTACGCTTGGCAACTCGATTTGGCTATGAGATAAAACCACCTGAGGCCATAGAAAACGGGGCATACATAACTATAGAGATAATGTATAATCGATATTATCATCAAAATGCGTCTCCTGGAATGGAGTAAAAAAGAGAGAGAGAGAGAGAGAGAGAGAGGCAGATATCCTAATTATGGGTATAACGCAAATATAATTCACCAGTAATTACAGCCATAAAGCAATTATGAATTATCGTTCGGTGGAGAACAAGTACCGAACCAATACTTTGCAATGTGTGGACAGGGGGAACGGTGGAACACGGGACGGCGAAGAGTTACGGAGATATTATCGGCTCCAGGTCTTAAAAACCTAATTACAGGTGTGAAATACAAGTAACTCACCATTAATAACAACCCTCCAGCAATTACAAATTGTCAATGAATACAGATACGTAATTATCCCAGGTTCATGACATGCGAATGCAAGTAACAACAAAGGGAATATAATAGACAAGTTGTTTTACATGAACAAATATACATGCAATGGCCAACATTAGCAACATTAACTAACACATAAATGTGGAAAATATGTAAAATTGTAAATACTCAGCAAAAATATTATCTCATTACAGTAAAAACAGCAGAAGACTTCAAGTAAATGCTTGGTACAAAAATTCCATATCATCCATGAGTACTTCGTCATACATGCTCAAAACTGACCAGAATAGATTATCTAAATTTTTTTTTTCTTTGGAATTTTTTTTCTCTATTTGTAAGTTTTGTGCTGGACATGAACCAAGATGGTGGACGCAAATCCATTTTTTTTAAATATTCTCTCTCTCTCTCTCTCTCTCTCTCTCTCTCTCTCTCTCTCTCTCTCTCTCTCTCTCTCTCTCTCTCTCTCTCTCTCTCTCTCCGTTGATTGCAAGATAAAGTAATTTAAGGATTATCTGTCTAGTGGGAGATACATCAACACGAGCGCTGTCAACATCTTATCCCGAAATATTCATGCAGATTCGCGAGCAACTAACAGATCTAATGGTGTTGGCTGGAGTGCGGATTTCTTTCGTGCTTTTCATTTATATCTTGCACCTCTCTGCTGTCAAACCCTTTAAGAAAAAAGCATGCGATTATATGTGTCCCTTTATACAGTGCCTCTCTCTCTCTCTCTCTCTCTCTCTCTCTCTATATATATATATATATATATATATATATATATATATATATATATATATATATATATATATATATATATATATATATATAACGAATACCACAAGAAAATGACAGGCAGAAGTTCAGTAATTTTACCTGCCATTTTCAGATTACCTTTATAAACAGAAAGCGTACTTCTTACTAAAATAAAATAAAATAAATATTAACCACACAATTACAAAATATAATAAAAAATTCCAAAGAACTGTTTTATGCGATGTCTATAACAAGGAAAATAAAAACACAATCATTTTGAATATACACCCACTAAATTTGGTCTTTTAGGACCGATCATTTATTCGTTATATTGTATTAAGTGCAGATCAATAAGGGATTGAAGAAGAGCATATTTATTAAAACACCTCGATTATGAGAGCGCGCGCGTTTGCGTGTGCTCACGAGCGTGTTGTTTATTTGAGAGGAGAGAATAAGCGGTGACTATCGCATAGAAAAAGGACTGCACTATACACACGAACTACAAGCATTAATTGGAAATTACCAAAATTAAGACAGATGAACTCTAATGTGACATACTAGAAGGCAGTTACGGTCTCAAATAAAAGGGTAGAGAAAAAATTTAAAGGAAGCTTTAAGTGGTTAATTAATAGACGCCTAAACACTGAAAAACTGAAAGATTAATTAATGTTAGTAATACATTCCCATGACAAGTCTGCAATTATATACTGTAACCATTGCTTTAATATAAAATGGCCATAACTTTAAAAAAAAGACTTGAATGTACCACTTGTCATCTCTCACCATTAAAAAAAAATGACAAAAAAAAAAAAGCTACTAAAAACTGAGACCAGACAAAACCCTCACACGCCCGAAGAGGAAACGATAAAACACGATTTTTCACGCCGGAATGACGGAAACAATACATTCAATAGAAAACCCACAATCACATCGTATCGAGTAAGTCACAGCCAACCATCACCTTCGCATGTGAGCGGCCTGACTATCAAAGCGGGCATTTTTGTCCTTTGATAACTGGGTAGCCCCTGTGAGATTACGATCAGGGAAGTGTTAGTTTGAATCCGGAATAACGCATTTAGAGAGAGCTCACTTAATCGGGGGTTCATTGTGGAGAGAAAAAAAAAAGGAGAGAGAGAGAGAGCTGAGGATACAAAAAAAAAGGTGGAGAGAGAGAGAGAGAGAGAGAGAGAGAGAGAGAAGAGCGGGCGGAGAGAGACCGACAGACCAACCCTTGCATATTAAAATGCAACCTTTCGCATCCGGCAACGGAGACTCGATTTCCGACCCCAGGGTCTGCCGATGATTGTCGGTCCCGGTGTTATATATTGATGTCGATCGCGAGTGAATTATACTGATGCGGCCTTTGCTGCCTTTCAGGTCATAATGGTGAAGAGACTGATGGAGCCTCAAGACAATACAGCGCCTCAGTAGCGTGGTTGGTATGGTGTTGGCGTGCCACCTAGGTGGCCGCGAGTTCGATTCTCGAGCATTCCACTGAGAAGTGAGAGACGTGTATTTCTGGAGATAGAATTTCACCCTCGACGTGGTTCGGAAGTCACGTAAAGCCGTTGGTCCCGTTGCTGAATAACCACTGGTTCCATACAACGTAAAAACACCATACAAACAAACAAACAAATCAAGACAATACATATACTCCAAAGGTTCGGAGGATGAAGGAAAACGATACCCTGACACCAAAAACTCACGGGAGGATGGGAAGGGGATATAGGGCGTCTCGGAAAGTTTATAGAAGAATGGGAAACGTGTATATAGATTCGGAAAGCGCCCATAAAGTTGATAAATGGGATTCTAAAAGTTCAAGGATGGATGGAAGGAAGGAAGCGAAGGCCTGGAAAAGGAATAGAAGGATGAGAAAGCGATAGACTGGGAGTGGGAACCCACAAAAAAAAAAAAAATGAAAAAAATGGGAAAAACGTAAGTAGGCTTGAAAAGTGTAGGGATTAATATGAAACGGAGGTATCTGGAAAGAGAAGAAAGTTCCAGAGAAAAATAGAACAAGCAACCGCAAAACCCTCAAGTTTTGTGTTTAAAAGAATTCATAGACCCACTTGAAAGAATGCAGAGACTTCAAGGGTGTAAAGATGATTGGAGAAAAATGCATTTACTCTGAAGGTGGGTGGACGATTGCAAAAGGATACATAAATCATTAGGTGAGCGGACAATTGGTAAAAGGTTTATAGACTTCCAAGGTGCGAGGGCAATTGGAAAATGACAGATTCCGTAGGGCAACGGGGAAATGACAGACTCCAAAATTTTGATGGCAATTGATGATGAATGCATAACCTCAAAATGTTAAAAGATATAAACTGGAAAACCAAGAATCATCGTCAAGGGTGAAGTGATAATTTCAACATAAACACATACTCTCTCCAAAGAGCTTATTACAAGAATATCAATAAGATATATACGTGAAATAACAACTGGTACATGATGCACAGGCTCTGGAGGTTAAAGGACAACTGGAAAAGGATATTCCTCCTCCAAAAGTGAGGTCACAAATGGAAAAGAGAAAGAACTCTCCAAGGTGAGAATACAACTGGGAAAGGATCCACAGACTCCTAATCTGAGAGCAATATTGGAAAATATACACAGTCTAAATCTGATTCACTTTTGGAAAACGTTTACATATACTAAAAAGGTTAAAACAATTCTGAAAAAAGGCTAAAGTAGTGGGTACATAGCAAGACGATTACTGGCAAATGATACATATACATATTCTGAAGGTAAAATGATAATTGAAAAAGATGCATACTCTCCGAAAACAAAAGCATAATTGACAAGGGATACATATCCTCGTCAAATTAAACAATAACAGAAAAAAGACAAACAGACCTTAAAATGAGAACATTACAGAAAAGGATACAAAAGCTCCAAAAGTGAGAGGGTGATGGGAAAAGGAATCAAGTTCCAGCGGTGAAAATGCAATGGTTAAAGGATTGATAAATTCAACAAAATCAACATGACTATTAGAAAAAGGTAAGAGCATAATCCCGAGGGTGAAGAGACAACTGAAGACTGATAAATGGACTCCGGAGTTGAAAGCACAACTGGCAAAGGATACGTCTGACTCCAAAGGTGCACGGGAGGATGGGATGGTTAAATGATTTACCCCTGACAGTGGGAAGGATGCTATGATGATCATGATGACGGGATAGCATTTTGGGGGAGCACTCAGTGTGTGTGTGTGTGTGTGTGTAGCGAGTAGGAGGGGAAAGCGAGTCTGGGTACGAAAGAAAGGGAAATCGACAAGGAAAACTGTATTAAAGCATCATCGAGAGAGAGAGAGAGAGAGAGAGAGAGAGGAGAGAGAGAGTACTTAAACATCAGAGAAAGTGTAAATTTTTTTAAATAAAATTATGAGTCATTATGTAGCTGAGAGAGAGAGAGAGAGAGAGAGAGAGAGAGAGAGAGAGAG
>NC_061110.1:76006859-76041859 GCF_015104395.2 Macrobrachium nipponense | reverse complement strand
CGGGTCATCCAAACAAGGAATTAGAAAACTTACAAAACAAGAAACAGAGACCTAACGATAAAGCTGTGGGTTAAGTAATCAAATACTAGATTCAATGAAAGATTCAGGAAAAGAAGCAAATAGAGCAATCAACAGACTGACTGATTCAGCAAACGGCAGTATTATTCAAAATAACTTTTATTGGGCCAACTAGATAAAAACAACAACTTACCAAGCTACGAAGGCAAAAACTAAGTCTTGACGTCCACGAGCGAACAGATTTAAAATGGCTAACTGGCTGGGAGTTCAAAATTTTTTTTATTTCGGTGGGTCATAAGTATACCATGGTCTCCACGATGGATTTGAAAAACCAAACTACTTGTAATTTCCATAAAAGGTCACAAAATCATATAGAGGAATGTCACGGCAGATATTGGTATATGCGACCAAGAATAAACAAAGATCACTAATAGCATGAGCATGTTACACTAATCCATTATCCTCTCTATAAGAAGGTATATGTGATATGAGCAAAATTGGCATGCTAAGCATTAGAAAACATTCTTCTTAGGCTTCGTGCTTAGCCATAAAAAAAACATATATTGAGTACATGGGTCACGCAACCATCGGGGACTCATTAGTAGGTCACATAAACAATTCATTGTTTTTAAAAAAAAGCTGCGCTCTCCTAGAGTAGACTTTGATACATAATCACTGTCGCAATGCACTTGAAGTCAAAATGCTTTTTAAAGTTACCCGCACGATCACCGACAGAATTCACTTCATTCCTCACAGTGGTCATTAAGACCACGTCTTGGTCAAAGTCCCCATACACAAGACAATATGTAGCCGCAGGTATAGTGGTTAGTGTCGTTAATGCCACTCAGGTGTCGCAGGTTCGCGTCTCCACAAGGGCGATGAAAAATCACTGGCTCTAAATCATGATAAGTAACTATTACAGTGTGGGGTCTGCGGTGGGAGGTTAAAACCAACATTCTTTGGAAGCATGAATTTCAAGTCACTGGTCCCTGTGTGAATAGGTTTCATCTACTGAAATAACAATATGTTGAAGAAGCATGTCAGGGCGCCTCACGGTCAGAAAAACCAGTATTCTAGTTTCCATGTGTTGACCTGACGAAAGAAGCACTCTTTTGGCTTGTGCACTGTCAAGGATGAGAAAAATAGCAACGACTGACGGTGAACTTAAACCAGAAGTGAATTCATCTTAACGAAATCGTGTGCCACAATTATTAAATGTGTCATTGTTTTGAAAAACAATATACTGACGCACTTGCATAGTATAGGGTCACCTTGTGATAGTCACCGTTTAAACGTTCAGGAGTTTTAACGCCGTTTCTGTACCTCACACGCGATAAAAGTGCAAAGAATATATTCCATAATAATATAGGATGGAAACTAGAAGGCTACATGGGAGGGGACGTTCCACTGAAGAAAATGAATATTCCGCACAATGCTGATGCAAACACTGGCGCTGCATGGGGGAGAAAAATGACACCCCACAAAGGGTGGAACATGTATTGTATTGGGGGTGACAAGGTACTACTACAAGTACGGATAATAACAAATCCCAGGGATATTTCAGATATGGTAAAGAGAAAAATCTGGTATTGCAGAAAAGTACCATACAAAAGTACGAAAGTTCCGTAAAGCAGGGAGAGTAAAATACCCACAATATATCATATATAAAAAAAAAACAGAAGTAATGCAAGAACTATTCAACATTTTGTAAAATAGAAACGTGGTGTAGGGGAATTAAATACAACATAACAGCAAATATTTCAAAGAACGTAGTGCATAAAATGTCCAGCTGAATGGAAAAAAGGTGTCACTTCACACTTAGATATATTCCTGATATTGTAATAGGAAACATTATACTATATATATATTCCAGATTGTTTAGTTAGAAAATACCTGATCTGCAGGAGAAGAATATGACCAAAGCTTAAATCAAGAACTAAAGATAATCAGGATTGAAAAATACTGTGCTGTTAATAGGGAGTAAAACAACACACAGCAAGATATATTCCCAACAGTGCAGTGAAGAAAATACCATGTCCCTTAGGGAAAGACAATATCAAACCACAAACCATGAAAAATTCACGCAAAATATTTTTGGAAATATTAAGTTGCAGAGGATGGAAAATGCCATACTTAAATTAAGGAAGAAAGGTTTCATATGAGTTAGGGTTGGACATACTATGTGGTAAGGAAGAAACCCGAAAAATATATTTAAAAAAACAATGTGGTGTCATAAGAAAAATACTGTGCTGCAAGGCAAGGAAAATCTCAAACTTCTAAAAAAACAAACAAAAATTTAAACAATGTAGACTGAAAAATACCACGCTGCTGGGGAAGGGGGGTGGGGGAGGAAAACACAACATCACAAAATAAGCAGCATTCCCGGTAATGTCATAAGGAAAATACGATGCAGCAAGGGAATGAAAGCCTCACCCCACAAAGCATGGAATATTCCCGATAAAACGGGATAGGAAATACGATGGTTCTAGGGAAGAAAATGCCACACAAAAAACGAAGATTATTTCATATAAGGTAATGAAGAACATGTTGCGCTACAGTGGAAACAAATACGGCACCAAAAACGCAACACCAGATTCAGTGTGGGATCTGATAAGTACCTAGTTGCGTGACCGCTCTACTTATAAAACCACTAGTAAGGAGAAAGAAGAATTGGGGTGGCAGCCTCACAACTTGCAAAATAATGCTTAAAACCAAAGATATACGCTCTTCAGAAGACACACTAAGCAACTAAATCCAATAACAATCAAACTGATCACACTGAACATAACAAAGCTATAGTAATAAATCGTAAAACGGTCACAAGGATTTAACCAACACTTACGACGGGTAAAAAATGCATCGAACTTCCTGTGATAATAATTGACTCCAATTATGAAGATAGGATCAAGACGATGAAGTGAGACTGGGTACTCGCCTGGATGCAACAAAAGATTTACTTCTTTTTCCTGTATCAACGGGAGGTGGATGACAAGACAAGGATCAGCCCAACAGGGATACAGACAATGAGGAATATAATAACAAACGATCAAAAAGGCAATATCACACAAGATTTACAAAGATAGAACTGAATATATTAAACAGTGCTGTCGACTTCATTACCCGTCAATTCTATGAACTACAGAAGATAATAATTTTTCTGGATAATAATAATAATAATAAAATAATAATAATAAAATAATAATAATAATAATAATAATAATGATAATAATAATAATAATTAATAATAATAATAATAATAATAATAATAATAATAATGTATTATTTTGATGTACTGAGATAGTTTTGAGCTCATAAAACCGTTAGCACTGAAAATTTTTTATACAATATATTTGATGACCGACAGAATAGAATATATTTATTTTAAACATAATTGTAATTTCAGTGAAAGGAAATATGGCTATCATACGTTTCAGACATACATATAAACACACACACACACATTATATATTTATATATATACATATAAACACACACACACACATTATATATTTATATATAATATATATATATATATATATATATATATATATATATATATACATATATATATAAACAGTAAGCGTGCACTTTAACTATCGTCACTATAACTTCTAAGTATAAAACCTCCCTCATAATATAGTAAAAATACTCAGAAGAATTCGAAACCTAAACCAATATCTAACAAAGTTACCTTAACTTATAATGCCTTACACGAGAGACTTACAATTGTTAATTTGTAAAAGATATGAAAACAAATGACCGCATTTAATCTTTTTTTCCCGGCTTTCATGCAGTTTCTAATATGAAAAAAATCTATATTCAAAAGTATATTGCACATACACATACATATAGAATTATAATGCCAAAACAAAACGAAATAAATGGAAAGTTATGCATACACCGATCCTCATTAAGGGAGACATATTTTTTGTCTTACTTGGCAAATATTTACATCACCTGTATGAAATTTTTGCTTCCCTATTCTGCTCAGTGGACATCTGGTTCATTAATCATAAACAAGGAAAAATAACAAATGTTAATTTTTTCTTTCTCTACACATATGTATTGTAAACTTTGTTGTAATGTAAAAGTAGTCATGAATCTCTTCCTATTATTCAAAATCTGTGATTTTTCAAAGCTTTAAAAATTAGTATTAAGCTAAAGGCTATTATTACACAAACAACTAACGTTTGGGCATTAATACGAGAAACACTAGTTATCAAATATAACTGTAACTCACTGGTTAACCAAATAAAAAAAAATACATAATAAAAATCTAAAAGGCTCACCTTTTAGTGTTAGTTTATATTTTAGAAGTTGACACTCCTCACTTCTAGGTTCGCTGTACTTATAAAAATAATATCCTAGGTCACTCCTAGGACTTTGTGACTCGTTCTCACACTACCATCCTTCTACATTTGGTTTACTTACAATACCACCATTTTTTCACATTTGAAACTACTTCTGACCAATAAACAAATTCGTCTTTTCCTTTTATGTGTATGCTTTCATGTCCTTCGACGTCACTCGTAAGTGATACGATTCTAAGGTCTGAGTCTGTCACGGTCGCTCTCAAGATCAATGATTTCAAGTCTTAGTCCTTTAGGCCTTTATCCCTGCGTCTTTGTAGGTATAGTAGCTCAACTGACCCGGTGATTCATTAATCTCTTTACAATTTATTTTAGGTACGACAATTTAAAGCTATAGTACCATTTTCAAGCAAAATGTCTCTTTGCCCTGAGAGGTCACATTGCAGAAACCCTACAATCTTTCCATTCGAAGAAGCTTTTCTCATGAAATCAGCCGCAGACATGAAGTCTTGAATTTGATTAGGCAGCAATATTCGAATTAGTTTTGAAAAAAAGAAATTTCGAGTCGTAAGGATTTTTTTTTTTTGTATCATTATCTCTCTACTCCTAACTTACAGAGCGCATAGTCTGTTACTCGCCAGTTCTCAGGATTTTGTAAAAGACGCACATAAACTGAATTTTCTTCTTTTAATAAAAAAACGACATTTATTCCCCTAAAAACACACTGAACGAAATGTCTTATTTCTTTGGGAAGCATGTAAAACTTGAAACTAATTAACTAAAAGACATTCAGGTGAACGGTATTAACAAAAGGCATCGTCATATATAGTCTGGTATCATTTTTTTATGAGAGAGAGAGAGAGAGAGAGAGAGAGAGAGAGAGAGAGAGAGAGAGAGGTGGAGCGTGGCGCACAGCATATGGCAGTTTTATATCATAAGCAAGTCCTTCTGATAACACAGGTACAGCACACACGTAACGATATGGAATTAACGCAAAACATTTCCAAAACATATCAACATCATCAAACAATAGCAAACTTGAAGGAAAGCCCGAGAACTACACAAAAGCCTCACAAAATTCACAG
Organism: Macrobrachium nipponense; assembly: GCF_015104395.2. NCBI lineage: Eukaryota > Metazoa > Arthropoda > Malacostraca > Decapoda > Palaemonidae > Macrobrachium > Macrobrachium nipponense. Next base: position 76,036,446 of record NC_061110.1, on the reverse strand, counting down.
GGAAAGAGAGAGAAAGAAGAAGCAGGAGCATTATTAGGGGCCTCGAGAGACGACACTGGAATGCAACAACTTACTTTACATACGCAAAACATCATGAGATCAAATCATGAAACCAGCCAATAAGAACTCTCGTACCAAAGCGGCATAGAAATTCATGATCTCTTAGTCTCAAGCATCTGGCCAATGGAAATCGACGTGCAATGATGTAGGGCAGTAAATCCAAAGTATCAAACCCTGGCTAGGACCAATAGGAATGAGACTATCATGCAGAAAGGATAGCCAATGAAAGTTGGTGTACCATCTTTATATAGCCTGGGTTCCTTATGATTAAAGTGAGAGGGGCGGAATTTCCGATTGGCCGGAGACGTGAGCGAAAAACTGTAGCGTCCAAAAATGTCGATGGACCCCCCCGAAATTGGCCGACAATAAAATGATAATCAAGCGAGCGAGAATTCAACCAGGAGAGGCCCAGGGACGCAACTAATACCAGTTTTCAAACCCCGCGGTGGTGCTTCCAACCATTTTATGATAATATCCACTGCCAGGGATGGTGTTGGGGTCCGTTCTCTAGACTACAAGACGTCGTTCCAACTCCTTGCGCGGCCTGTTCCATATTGCATCGTGCAGGGCAAACATAGTGCGATATGGCTCCGTCTTCCCAGAGCTATTTCGTCCTCATTTTTCGCATACCTCAATGCACAGGTCACTGGTGTATGTTGCAGGGTCTTCTTCTGCTAGTGTCTCGAGGTACGTGACGGCGTTGCCGCGAACGATGCTTGTGATAAAAAGCGATACTTTAAGGAAGACGAAGATCACATAATACAAGAACATCAGATGTGTGTGTGTGTCTGTGTGTCTGTGCGTGAATTATTTAATGTAAAATTGGAGCCATCTGGAAAGCTTCAATAGCGCGGCGTGATCATCTATTTATGAGGCGATGCCCGGGACGTTGTTTTTGCTGTTGTTCTTGTCGTTTCTCTTATCCTGCCTCACCCAAAAGGAGCCTGATGAAATTAAAGGGCCTGGGTGCTGCTGATTCCATCCTACACAGTTACGTTTCTCATTATGTGGAAGTCTCGCAATAGGATGGATACTAGCCGCGGTGAGAGCAAGGAATTAGCGAGGCAGTTGGCTTCTTTTCAAAAAAAACTGTTTGGCAACCTCCATGACACATACACGCCAAGCGATCGTCTGCTGTTTCCCGCCTTGTCAAAAAGAGGACGTTTGACAAGAGTTGACGGCACAACATTCTGCCTGGCTCCATCATTTTCGCACTTTATTTATTTGCCTTTTTCCCCCCGTTCAGTTTTTTTTTTTCTTAAATTCTCGGTCGTTAAAATATTCCTCGCATTTTCATGCACTGTCAAATATCACTCGCGAGGATTTTTATGATACATTTTGAAAAATGAAAGAAGTTGTGCAAGAGAAGAATATTCATTTTATCTATTATTTCGTAGTTTCGCCAAGATGATGTGAAAAAAAGGTGCCTCAAAAGATCTTATTCTGAGAACACATTTAATAGGGGACTCCAAATATGACTCCATATTTTTTTAAAACATTATTAGTATAATTTTCACTGTGCATCTTTTATTTAATTATTTATTTATTAGTAAATTGTGAGTTTTAAAGGGCATACAGGGATAGACATATATGGAATTCGTTTTCTGGAAACTAATAAAAATTTATTTAACTTGCATGTCAACACTTAAGCTAAAATGAAAATAACTTGAAATAGGAATAATCACTAAGCATCATGCATCTTCAACTTGCTAATAATAATTCTTAAGAAACATCGCTAAATATACAAGAAAACTTAATATCTTTCGATTAAAAAAAGTTGTCTGTATGTTAAGGATAATGAATATCAAAGATAAATTTATACATTCCTGTTTGACAATTCGGTGTGTGTTCATAATCTCTCTCTAACGCCCAAGACGAAAGAAACAGACACAATATATATAATAACACTATATATATATATATTAATATATAATAGATATATTATATAATAATATATATATATATAATAATAATCTTTTCCTTTAAATGGAACGAACATTTCTGTTCTCAGCAAACACTACTGAGATGAAGTTGCTAGCTTTTTTCCATTATCTATCCTGACTACAACTTCCATTCACAAAATGCACAGCTCAGACCAACATTGGAGACATTTGTCATAACAGAACGTACCTAAATTGTTCTGCCCATGTCAGGAATCGAACCCTACTCTTTTTCAGGTTAGGGGGGTGGCTTGACAACTGGACATCGCCATTTTCCCTCAAACAAAGAATGCATGACAACACAACAGTGAAATGTTGCCCCGCCCCCCCACCACCAACCACCCACCCCCTCAAAAAAAAAAAAAAAAAAAAAAAAAAAAAAAAAAAATCGTCGACTGAGACCTCACACCATATTTTTCGAGAAATAATCATTTTTAAGATACACTGATATTTCCGTAGGGAAATTTTATTTTATATGATTTTCACAGTTTCTTTCCATAAATGCGAAATGTTCAAAAGATGAAGATGACACCACAACATGATCGTTTCCTACAACATTTTTCCACAGGCATTCGCATATTGTAGTAGTTACTTGTAACAAACAGTTTAAACATATACAAAAATACTTGTTCCTAGCGTTCACTCGATAATAGGTATGTTTATTTCTCTGACTGCAGCACTTTCAAAATGCATCGCAGTACAAGTAATGTAAAATAGATGTATGGTATATTAATGAATTGTGACTTTTGCACTTATTAACGTAGGGGCTTGTGAATGAAGCTGTTTTCCTTTTCTAATACCGAGGAGATATCTATGACATCTGAGTTATTAACATGTAAAAACTCTCTCTCTCTCTCATTACCCTAGCACTGTTTTCGCGAGCTTATAAGTAATAACATATTTGGTAAAAATTGTTCATAAGTGATGTACAGTATTCACACACCAGTATAGCCGTCTTGAAGTCTTGTCGCTGACTGATACACAGACATTAGTAAAAATATACATGTTTCCACAACCTACTAACTGTGATACACAGACATTACTGAAAAATAGATATTTTCACAATCACCCACATACAGAATATGTATGTATGATGAGCATATATGAATGATTTATGCATATAAATATATATTATTGCTTTCGCGTATGTGTGCGAACTCTCGTGTGTGTGTGTGTGTGTGTGTGTGTGTGTGCGAAACATTACTTCGCCATTCGTGCCATTGCATTTATCTCGCTTGTCGCTGTTAAAAATACAACAATCGTTAAGATAAAAGTAAAATAACTACTATACAAAGGTTTTCAGCTAAAGGTAAATCAAAATTATACACAGTTCAAGATAGAACATGGACAAATGGGTCCACAGTAATGTGTCAAAGGTTCCCAGTAAACTCTCTACCAACGGATCCAAACAAAAAATATTCTGGTCTATGTTCAGATATCTGTGAAAAACAATTAATAATAATAATAATAATAATAAGGATCATGTCAAGATTAGCGAATCCACTATTTTTCAAGACAATATGATACCACTTTGATTTATATATATATAAGCATATGATATATAATGTATATATATAGATATATATATATATATTATATATACACATATATATATATCTATATATCATACATATAATTACACGCGCACACACATTATATACATACATACATATATATATATATATATATATAATATATATACATATATATATATATTTTATATATATATTATATAATATATATATAATTATATAGATATATATATATATATATATATATATATATATATATATTATTAATATATATTAATATTAAAAATATTATAATATACATGCATATATATAAATCAAAGTGGTATAATATTGTCTTGAAAAATAGTGGTTTCGCTAAACTTGACATGATCCAATAATAATTCAACAATACTACTTTAACACTTTAAAAGATAAAATAAAATATAATAATCATCACCTTTACGATATGCTTATTTGACTAGGAACAAGACAACATGATCGAATACCGAAACGGAGGAAATAAAATTATCCTAATTTAAATAGCCCACAATTCCAGATAAAAAACAAACGCCGGCTTAGTGACCTTAATTTCGAGGATGAAGGTCATGGAAGTTCAAGTTCACGTGCGTGTTGCAATGAATTTTTAATGTAGCGTCCGTTGAATGGAAAACCAACTTTTAAGATCTCACGCTCATACATTTACATTATGTTTTTGCTTCCATTGTATCCCATTTACTGTTGCTTTCAGTACTCCTATCTAGTCATCCTGTTCTTCCTTAGCTTTAGCTTTCTGACAGTCCATTTCTCGAATATGTTCATATTTTCTGCACATTAATTTGATCTTTTATGATTAAAAATTGCTTTCTAATCTTTATACCATATTCCTCGGGTTATGTACGACTTAGATAGGAATTGGTTTCTATTTACTGAAAAATTCAATCATTCTTTATATCTATCTTCCATTCACATTATTCCCTTTCTATGCGCCTGTGTGTGTTCTTTACTAGATTACCTAAACCGCCGGTGGTTGTGCTACGTATATTTTTCCCTCTCATAATAATACACACACTGCATTCCTTTATGGCCATAACAATCCTGCATGATGAACTAATATTCTCCAGAAAATGTCCTAGCAGTTGTAATCTGTATGTACTACAGAACGATCTTATTTTCTACCCGGAGCACACATATAGTTAGATTACAATTACAACTGAGTAACTTCAAAAAACATTACCTCACTACTATTTGATTTTCCTAATTCCGTTCGTTGTCTTCTGTTCCATCCTGCCATTCATAATGTAAGATACATATGGAATCTATTTTTTTAATGAAACTTTCAGACTCTGTCACCTCCCGATTATTATAGCCTTCATGCGAACTTGAACGGCCAGCCCATTAATAAATTACAGTTTCCCATTATTCAGCCTGTTCAAATATACATTACCCATTATTCAGCCTGTTCAAATATACAATCAAGTTCCTCACCTGTGTAACCTAAACTTGGCAAATTCTTACAGACAACATTACTGTAAAACCTTATTTATTTATCTATTTATTTATGTCTTTCAAAATCAGCATCCACTAAAGTGCAGAGCCCTCATTATTTTACTTCTGTTCCATCTACATTTTGGATTATTTGCCTCTTCTCACTTTTATTTTCATTAAACTTTTGAAAATTCAGGTTGTTCCTCTCCATCAGACATTTCTTAATTTAGGGGTTTTCCCATTTATTACACAAGTAACTGTTTAGATGTTCTCATTTAAACGGTTTTGGATGAAACTGACCTTTGAAATTCAGTGCCTCCTAACTATTTATGAATGCAAGTAAACAAAACTGATAAAAGAAAAAGGACCATTATCTTGGGCCCTTGCTATATATAACACCAATAAAAGTCATAATAAACAAAAGTAATTATGGCCGGTATGATAATAAAAATACATACATATGCATACTAAATATTTTATAGTATTAAATATATACTATATATAAATATAATAATAATATATAATATATATCTATATATATATATATATTATATAATATACTAATATATATAATATAATAAATATTGTATATATATATATACAAATATTTATATATATATATAGATTATATATTATATATATATATTATTATATATAATATATATATATATATATATATATATATAAATATATATATATATTATTTATATATATAAATATCGTCGCAAAAGCAATTTATCCCCTTTTGCATGATGCAAAAAACTTGTAATGCTATTAATATATTGTGGTGAATAATTTCTCTCGTTGAATGCTTAGAAACTTTTGGTGTAAGACAACGTAAACTATACTCTGTTTTTTTTCCATCTGTCCACCCGCCTGTGGTGTTTTCATATGGTAACACTGCGTCCAGGGCTTTAATTAAATATTTATGCTGTGAGTAAGTTTTAGGTAAATAAAAGGATATCTGCGTGTACATTTGCAACTGAATATTAACGGTGTAATTCGCATACAGTAAATTATTAAAACACTTTTCAGTTACAAATGTACGCCCAGATATCCTTTTATTTACCTAAAACTTACACATAGCGTAACTTTAAAGCCCGGGACGCAGTGTTACCATACGAAAACACCACAGGCGGGTGGACAGATGGAATAAAACAGAATATAGTTATTTGGATATTTTATTTTTCTTATTTTGCTTTTTTGAAGGGCCATACCGTAATCAATTACAGCTATTGAGATCAACAATAAGAAAATATATGAGTATTTTAAAAGGCAATCTAACTTTGCAAAAACCAATCGAAGAAATTTACTGCCAAAGAAAGTGTTCAATAATTACATCAAAAGATTTTCCTAGGATGGACAGCATTAACCCATATATCTCTGAAAAGGCAATCAATCGCAGTTTTGCACTGTGGTAAAATAATATATATACATCTTTTTTTAGCTAGTATTGTTTTATTAAAGTATCCAAATCTTTGTTCTTGGCTAACTTAACTCGCCTTCTAACCTTTCATTTTTTCTTTATTCAGCTGCTAAACATTAAAAATCAGCATCTTAGCATATAAACTAAATTTACGCAGACCGATCAAAGAAATATATTGCCACACCATAATGAGGTCAGCAAGAAAAGGGTACACCGTGGTAGTGGTGTTTCGCATTTGAAACTAAAAACACGAGGACAAACTGTATTTTACGCATTAGGAATCTTCCAGTTAATTAATGTTTTCCCTGGCTTACTAAACCTAATCTGTTACTATTTGCTGAATGCGATGATCAACTAACAATCCTACTAACATCCAGAACTTGAGTATGGTTGTTTTTTTTCTTGAGTCCACTCTTGTATTGTATGGCAAACGACTGAATAACCATAAAATGTTACTTAGTCTTAATTCTTTTGCTTTCAGGTCTCAATTTGACCCAATGCCTCGTGCGCAAGACCACATTTTTTTTTAACGATCATTTACAGTGTCCATCACTGTTCATCTTCTGAACATGGACTAACTTTACAACAACAAAAATATCTAAATACTGACAGGCTACGTTTAATCGTTGATTCTCTCTCTCTCTCTCTCTCTCTCTGTTACAACGGTCCTTCACGGGTAATTAATTCTGCTTTAAGACTTGACGTCATCTAGCCCGGTGTCAACACTGACTTAGAAGTAAGCAAGCAGAATGAAGGTACAAAGGTCTGAGGTTTGATTCTGTTTATAACTTCCATTGGGGTCGGAACTTCCCTTCACGAGCTCTCTTAAATTACTGTCACTTTTTATGGTAGGGGAACACTGGATTAGTCGTTTAGTAAAATCCATCCACCATATCACAGTCTATGCAAATATAAGTAAGAATTACTAGCAATATGGATACTGTGAATGACGAAGAGCGAATACACCAATCTGTTCTTATACTATCGTATTTGCTTCCTCACTAAACCAGATCATTAACTATACTCTGTTTTTTCCATCTGTCCATCCGCCTGTGGTGTTCTCGCATGGTAACACTGCGTCCCGGGCTTTAGATAGTTACGCAATGTGTAAGTTTTAGGTAAATAAAAGGATATCTGGGTGTACATTTGCAACTGAAAAATGTTTTAATAATTTACTGTATGCGAATTACGCCGTTAATATTCGAAATAGGCTATAATTATTATTGTTGAATGTAACTATCTAAAACCCGGGACGCAGTGTTACCATATGCAAACACAACAGGCGGGTGGACAGATGGAAAAAAACCGAGTATAGTTACCTAGTTAATGACTTATGATATAAAATTGCCACTGTAATTTTGATCATACTAAAAATGATTTGGGAAAAAAATAATACTATCTAGTCAGTTTTCAGCAATTCTAATAAATTATTTCAGTCACTATTTTCGTATTTAGTAAGCAAACAATCAAGTTTCGGATGAGCTACTCAATCTTTTCTAGAAATGAGTGGATCAACGCACGTGCCTGTAACCATACGATGTTTGGATTAATTACCTGATATATATTTTGGTAATTTATAATAGAACTGATAAAATAGGAAGACCATAAGCCAAAGGAAAGAAGACAACGAAGATCTACAAATAAAAAAGGTCAATAAATATTTTGAATTATCGTTATTATTAGCTGGAGCAGCAGAAGTAGTGGTAGTAGTGGCGGTGGTGGTGGTAATAGTAGTAGTATTAGTACTTATGGATATCTTTATGTATAATTATATGAATCGTTTAGTATGCATAGGGTCGTGCTTTAGTTGCACCACCAGACGAATTAGCTGAAATTAATTTTATTATCTCTATCTCTTAAGTTGTAGACCCTATAGATACACCCATCTCATCAATAGCATTAACAAAATCAGGACCTTCGCTTCATTTGCTGCACTGAAACTATACTCAAGCCTTAGCTTACCTTGCTGTGCTACATATTCTCTCGTCATCCTCAATGTGGTTGACTTTCAAATAAAACTGTCATCTATTCCATTAACTCTTTTATGAAAGTAATTCAAACTATCTTTCAAATCCTCAAATAAAACAAAACAAAAAAAGTTGATTTGCGTCCTTGCCCGATTCAATGAATCTAGAATACCTTTAAACAAGCTGGCCATAATAGAAGTGCCCCCCCTCCCCCCCACCCCGCGTGAGTCTACATTCAGTTCGGTTAATAGCTGCTCAATGAAGCCGATTGATGTGATTACAAATGACACACCTGAATTTTAATACAAAAAATTCATTAAAGTTTACCCGATAACCACTGGCTTTGACTTTCTGCTTGGATAATTCACATTTCATCGCATATCAGTTTCTTTACCCTTTTTTTTTCTTGCTACTTGGACAAGTTCCTTTCGCTATATGTTTACTATTTTCATTGGTTATTTTTAACAAGCAACAGAATCCTAAACTTGGTTTATACCACTTTTCCCGTAACAGTACCCGTCCTTATTATTTATTTATTCCCAGTAAACAACGTGCGTCGCTAGAGCACTACAGTATTGAACCAATATACACAATGTTAAATCTAATCCATAAACAATATGCATATCTGCCTGCAAAGACAAATGTAAATAACGCTCAAATGCTCAAATACTTCGATTTTAAACGACGAGAGAGAGAGAGAGAGAGAGAGAGAGAGAGAGAGAGAGAGAGAGAGAGAGAGAGAGAGAGAGAGTCGTTAAAAATGAAGAACCGTAATTTTGTAAATAACTGAGGTATGCCTTCCGAACATGATTCCAAAGAAGACATGATTTACTTTAGGGGAAACTTTACCAACATCCGTTTTCCTTGATTTGTAGGTAACCTTCCACCCTCCTGAGGCCAAATCTATAGGGCTGTTTGAGGCTAAGCTTAATCTCTTTTCCACTTCCTTTCCTTCTCTCAGGCGTAGGCTAGACAAATATCAATTATTACATAAACCAGTGATAAATATTCTGTCGCAACCACTGTTCTACATTTTTAATATTTATGCCTATTACTGTACACTATTTATTAAAATTACATATTTATTAACAATAATAAGCAGAATTCTAAATATCCTCTGAGACTGAATAAAATATACTTCCACAAAAATAAATTGATAATCGCAGTCTCATACGCCTAAAATAGTCCTTCTCACTGCGGTATCACGTAAGTTCTCAAGCGTTCGTTGCTTGTAATGCAATTATTTTTAACGTACGATTCCACAAGTGACCTTTCCTTACCATAAAGCCACCTCAGCATGGGAATATACCTTAATAGCCGTCACACGGTAACAGTGTAATCTAGAGAGAGCATTATTAAGCCGAGTATCCCCTTCTACAAAACCGAGATCTCCGTTTTCTATATCACCCTCTCAATGGGACATACTACTGTAACCGAGCGACTAAACCACCGCTAAATGTCTCTATCACTGTCGTTTCTCGCTCCCGCCGGAGGCGACAACGATGACACTCAGACCAGGAAAGAAAGAAAAAAAAAGTGAAGAGGCCCTTTAACGACATCTATATTGCTGGAATGGGGGATAACCGTCGTAAGAGCCCATCAGATGGAGGAGAGTGGGGATGGGGGGCGAGGGTAAACCTCACCTACTCAGGAGGGACTTTTGCCAGAGAGGACTTGAAGTATTTTAAGAGGTCACATCAGCGTGTTATCGTTTCTCAAAGGGACACGGTGGCACATGGGATGGACCTCGTATCGCTAATCTTAAGTGGTACATTAGTGTCGTCCCGAAGTTGTCACCCCGCAACCAAATGGCCTGTGATGCCGAGGCCTGATTACTTCGGAAAGGGGAGTACGAGGGATGATGGCTCTCTCTCTCTCTCTCTCTCTCTCTCTCTCTCTCAAAATATAAAAAAAAATAATTATTTGATATTTTTAGTTTAATCAACGCTGAACGTAACTAAGCATTACCGTACACCATTAACAACTCTCTCTCTCTCTCTCTCTCTCTCTCTCTCTCTCTCTCTCTCTCTCTCTCTCTCTCTCACTTTTCAATATAAAAAAATATTCATAAAATATATACTATATTTAATCAACACCACACGCAATAAAGCACGAATGTATAACATTAACCAAAGTCTAAGTCTCTCTCTCTCTCTCTCTCTCTCTTATCTTCTTACTCCGTAATGCACTTTAACCATAAGGTGACCTGGTGGTGTTTATCTTGAACAGATTATTCATACATACACATGACATGTCTTGTGCACTTATCCATGGTCATGGTGTAGTACCGATATCAACACCTACTAATACATCTGACGCTGCTGCTACTTTTTTCTACTTTTGCTGTTGAGTGCTACTTTTAAATGTATTGTTGCTTTTATTTATCCACAGTGATAGTTACTTTAACTGTATAGTTGTTGTTGTTGTTATTATTATTAGTATTCTGCAGCTTCTATCATACTTCATTTGAATTCTCATTCATTTATCTTATCAAATCAATCCTTATTCATGCAGACACAGCGTTTAAAGCTGGTATATCTATTAGCGGTGTCAAATACCCAAATGTTTTACATTTCATCTGCCGCAATGAAATTTGATCAGAGGGATTTTTTTGAAATGATCTTCATGCTTACCTACTGCTAAATATTCATTAATTTACACAAGTCCTGACTAACGACTCATTTATGATAAATTTAAGAAGGAAGTTTGTTTTTATGTCGAAGTTGACTTACTGATAAACTGACACAAAATAATATAATGCCATTTATTAATTTTTGGTAGCTAAATGCAAATTCTATTAGTATGTGAATTACTATAAGAATGAGACTGTATATCATACTACTACAACAGCAGTAACGAGTGTACGATAATATAAACATTACTGCCCGTAATGTTACAAACGTCACAACATTCGTATGATTAGTCTTTAAAAGTACCATTGTAGAGAGTTACGCTGCAAGAACAAGATTTCACAAGCATCACTGCACATAATGATACACAATCATAAAACATATTTTTCTATAAAACAAAATCTCTGGAAAACAGCGAATAAATGATAAACATGAATATGACAACAAAATGGTTATCTCATAAATGAAGAAATAAAACATGAAACGCATACCTGATAAACTATACACACCAGAGAGTTCTTTTTCATCAATTTCTTTTCTTGGAGATTTCTTTTTCATCCATTTCTTTTCTTGTAGATTTCTTTTTCATCAATTTCTTTTCTCGTAAAGTGAAACGGGTCAAGAATGTGACTGAAGGTTCGTGATCTGACAGGAAGTTAGAGATGAAACAATATTTGGATAGAGTCAAATGATTTGAACCAATGTCCCTCTTTCGCTCAGTTGTTCCACTAGCACCATTCTGTGCAAGACAAAAAACTGAGGTTGGGAGAAGTACATAAACTACAGCGTTTCGGGGAAAAAATGCATAAAAATAGCCACAGAGGGTTAGATACTTCTGTGAAACATGGGACAACTTGAGAAGGAAAAATATTATGTACATACGGATTAACTAATACCTTGGCTTTTGGACGTTACAAACCCAAAAACATAAGTGCATCCCAACCAACAAATGGGATATTTCATTCTTTCGTTGCTTCCTGATGTTCTTTTCCGCTGAATCCCTCTTAAATGCTTAGAAAGCACGTCTTTCTTACTCAACAATGTTCTATTTCACTTATACACGAAAGCAAGTGGAAATCTGCGAAAAGGTAAGATTTTGGATGAAAGGCGAGAACATGGTAATACTGGTGGAGGGTGGTGAGGAGAAGGTTGCGAGAAGTCGCAGGGTGAAGTGAGGACAGATACGTAAATGAACGTTTACTTCAGGACTAAAATTGACTGCACGGAGTTAGAACATTCATCGTAGACAAATGGCGAGAATGACCAACTTTAATTCTACGTTGCAATCATGTCACTAATGTCTTAGCTGGCGAAGAAAGTACTGGAGAGTAGATGAAGATCATACAAGATGAGATTCATGTTTAGGTAGTAGTGAAGTTGTTATAGGAAATAAGAGAGAGAGAGAGATATGGCAGTTGTTGTAAACCTAAGTAGCGTAGTACAGCCAAGGTCGTTGAGAGAAAGTAGGAAATACGAAGATAAGAACATTCCAAAATGAAGTAAATAAATGGGAACTAAACTATGGAAAAGCTTCCTGATATAAAGAATCGTATCTGTATATCTGTATTAACTTTGAACTCTCTCAATGTTCCGAACTACAAAAACAGGATATTGTGGAAATAGTTACAAGATAAAAATGACACATTCAAACTGGGTCAAAAATGTAACACGATAAACGCTATCGGAAGATGTGTAAAGTATAAATGATAATAATGATGATGATGATGATGATATATATATATATATATATATATATATTGTAACGTTTATAGATCGTTCGTCTACCCAGATATCAATTAATTAATTTGATTTGGAAAACGGCAGCCATTTCTTTAGAATATCAGCTGATTTTTAGTAAAACGCGGGAAACCCAAAACCCGACAGCTACAGATAGGGAGTTCCCCAGTTGGGGGAATATAGTCTTTTGTCAGCTTTAGGGACGTATCTCAAAAGGGAAGGATGTAGGCAGATTGGTACTTCTTAGACCTATATCTTAAGCTCTCTTTCCTGTGACCCCTCTGCTGGCTTTATGTTCTGTTTCCAGGATTTGCCTTGCTTGTGGGGGGTTAAGCTGAATCTCAACACCCAAGCAAACCACCTGAATTCTGTCTCAGTCGGCTGCAAGACGTGATCTCGGACGGATGTCCAACTACCTGCCTTCCTGTTAGGCCTATCTAGGGCGTGAGTGGTGCGCCAAGATACCCAGGCCCAAGACAAAGAGGCCATGCTTTTCTACAAAGAGCCACTTAACACGACATCCAGGTACGTCTTGTGAAACAGCATATTGCCAGTCCCTTATCACCTATTATCATTTTGATCCTCATTCTCCCAGTTCGATTTCCAGCCCCAAAAGGAATTCATCCTTTTGTTCCCTCTCACTGCCTCATGGCCGCATGCTTCCCCTTGTGTGATCGTCCCAGACCAATGACGTCATTGCATACCTCAGTGAAATATTAAAGGTTTCTTCTCCCCAGTGTTAGAGAATTAATTAATCAAAACAAGAAATCCTTTTTTCTTTTATCTCGTCTAATCTGGGATTCTTTTCCAGATTCCATGAGCCACGTGTCATGTCTCTCTGCCCGCAAGTGTGCATTACCCAAGTTTATGAAACCAGCTTGAATTCATCCAATTACATTTTAGCCATTTGTGAGAGATATATAAGTCCCACCGTGGTGGACGCTGCATTTACCTTTTCTCCAGGCCAACACGGGCCTTTTTTGTAAATATATAGCTGTAAAGTAACGAGCTGAGTTTTCTGGTGACCTTCCCTCTAAAGAAATTATCAATAACTATCAGTTTACGGTAAGCTAAGCAATTTCCTCTTGAAATCCCTCAATTATTTCCGTTTACGTATCTAGCCTCTCTCAAGGCCGCTAAATATGTAAAAGTGGCGAATCTTGCTAGCATCGAATCTGGGCTTGCTTAAAAAAAGCTTGTAAATCGCGTTACCCGTTGTAAAACGTAAACTGTAAATTATTTTACAAAAAGCAAATCAAGCACACTTGCACGGAAGACAGACACTGACTCACGGTAAGGTATACCATTCTTTTAATATGATTATCTATAACAAATGTTAGCTTAAGGTACGTTTAAGTATTTTCTGGATGAAGTGTTTGAAAGAGCGTAGGTAGAAATCTTATTATTGTAACGGCCAGAGCGCCGAGCAAATTCTGTTATTTTGTAAATCACACTAACACGTGTGCAGATAGATGCCAGAAAGGACCAAATCAAACTAGGAAGTGCTTTGCCAGGGTTTATTGCTGTATTAGAAAGCCTAGCTAGTTAGGAGTGTTTTACTAATAGTTACGGCAAAAGAAGTGTACAATTCTTTTGTCTGTGATATGTTAGGGTATTCATTTTTAACTTAGTTTCATTACCAAAGTTGTTGGTAACCGCTTACCTCTCAGCTTAATTCAGCTTCGCGCACTCTCACGCCTGCGCGGTCTCAACCAGCCTTCGTTTTCACTCACAGCGGCAGCCATGTTTGTTATCTCTTTAAGCATTACCTAAACAATTTAAGCAAAGTAACATAAGTCTCGAAGTTTTAACGTAAATAATATCAATCTCGGTACTAGTATCTATCGTTCTGCCAGAGAAATTAACGTAATTCGCCTTGAATAAGAAAGTAGAATTTTGTGTTGTAAATTGCCTTCGCATTTACAGAGAATCAGCTGATTCGCCATCACTGCTAGCCCGCGCTACCCAGCTCGCTCACGTGTTTCACCTCGCATCGCTCACCTCGCTGAGCGAAAGTTTCACTTCACTTCGCACTTAACGTAACCTCATTCACAAGTGTTTGCTAACATCGTTTTAAAATCCTTACCGTCATTTCACTGTTCACAGGGACCTAGTAATCTTACATAAAGTTAACGTAAATCTTCAAGTAGAGTAAATCACAAGAATTGTTAACGTAAAACGCGTCTTTGTAAAATTCATATTGAAACGCAAATCATTTCATAAGCGCAAGCCGCTACTATTAGCGTAAAAATCGTTCAACGCGAGCGCGTTATCATTTTCATAAAACGTTATCCAAAGCAATTCTTTCATTTCACGTTAACGTAAGTAAATCATTAAACGCAAGTTGTGTCATATTAAACTAACATTAGTAGTTCAATTCAATATAAGGGAGTTCATTCGTATATCATTTTTCACCCTCTCCGAGAGAGAGAGAGAGAGAGAGAGAGAGAGAGAGAGAGAGAGAAGAACCCAGTATTCACGAAGCCAAGAGTACTACATCTTACCATTAATTATAGCATGCAGAATTAACATTATTTTAGTCTCTTGTGTCTTTCATTTACACTGAGCGTGATACGTACGCGCCTGTGTCCATTGCAGTTTTGCAAGCATTTATTCATTTATCGAGTACTTCAGCGAGGGACTGAGCATTTCTAAAATTATCATTACCTGTCGTTGCCCGAGTGGTCTTTTCATTTTCTTTTATCACGAAAGACTTGCGTATACCGCAAGCACAATTCGCACAGTGTGCCACGCAAATTCATTACTTCCAGACAGGGAAGTCGTTACCAGTTTAGGACTGGCCACCACCAGTGCACGTCAGGTCTTACCATTTTACAGTGCCACTAATTCTTGACACTGTCCATCGACTGGCTGCTGAAGTACTCCCACCTTTTACTTTCTCTCCTCCACCATTACACTCTGCCATGAGCAGTGCCATTTCACTTCAGTATATTTAAGTATACTGCATGTAGTGTCCGGGACACACCAGCACGATACCAGTGCTCCAAGGAACGCCTCCTCATAAGTGCCATTGCACCTGTACAGGCCGTACAGGTAGCCATTAAACCTGCGTGTCCGTCCTTACGGAACGCCCAAGTAACTAGTGTGTCCATGTACGAGGATCAGTGATCTTTCGGACCATTCCAAGGGAACGCCTCCCAAAGTGCCGCAATACCAGCCCTAAGTGCTGTCAAACCTGCGTGTCCGTCCTTACGGAACAGCCCTATTCATTAATGTTCCGTGTAGCGGCGGATCAGTTGATCCTTCGGACCCCAATCAAGGGGAACGCCTCCCAAAGTGCCCGCAATACCAGCAACTACTAGTGCTGGTCCAAAAGGAAAACGCCTCCTGAAGTGCCATTCGCACCGTACAGACGTACAGGTAGCCCTATACCTGCGTGTCCGTCCTACGGAACACCCATTCATTAGAGTATCCACCATTTTGGATCACTGAACCAAGGAACGCCTCCGAAAGTGCCGCACCTGTATTGGACCTACAGGTAGCCCATTCCAACGTCTCCCAAGTTGGGAACGCCCGTAAGTGTGACGTACGCCGCACACTTCATTCGATTTTTTCACCTCATCAGAAGGTGCCATTCACAAAGTGCCACCGAGCACCCAGTCTTTTCAGACTTTTCCTTACCATTATCGCAGAACCCATTTCCAAGTGAGTGCCACTTTCCACAGTAGGCACTCCCATTCCATCCATTACCCTTCCTGGCCATTATTTTCATTTTCCTCCGAGCCTCTACTGCAGCCTAAGGGAAATGTCTTCCCCTGCTTCCCGCGACTTCTTTGCCAGAGAGCTAGAGAAGCTCGGAGCCCTCATAACTCTGGGCAAGGAGGCTGGTTACACTGGACCAGCACTTGACCAGTGGATAAAGGCGCAGTAGGCTGCTGCGCGCCTGCAAGAAAAGGAAGAAAGAGAAGCAGAGAGAAAAGCAAGAGAAGCAGAAAGGAAGGCACGTGAAGAAGAGAGAAAGCATGAGCTAGCTCTCTTAGATGACGCAATCTCTCTGCTAGTTTCTAAGCCCCAGACCATGAGCTGGACTCCCGGTAAGAGGTGGTTGCGGAGGTTCTGCACCACTTGTTGTGTGCGTGGGCATGCTGTGGATTCCGACCAGTGCCCAAGTCGGTCTCTACCTTGGGAGGAGAGCTTCCAGGGTGAACTTCTCCAAGGCTACCATGTAGTCCTGCCTGATGAACAGTCTCCTACGGCCTCTCAGTGGGTACAAGTCATGGCCGACACCGAAGCCCAGGTCTCCCTTATTTCCAGAAAGGCATTGGCTAGGGGTGCCAAAATCCAGACGAACGAAGAAATTCAGTTTGAATGGATTGACGGTAACCTCTATTCTGTTCCTTCGGTCCTTCTGAATGTAGACATGCCCTTTCTGGACCAGGAGACCAGGGAAACCACATTGTGCCGCCTGGGCGTAGTTGACCAATTTCATGATGTTTATCATGTGGATATTGGGCTGAGATCTACTTAAGCCGTATCTCCCCTGGTCGCGCTCCCACTACCAGATGCACCGGATCCCTGCAGCATGCCTCATAATCAATCATCAGTTTTAGATTCAGAGGCTAGTGCCTCCGATGTCCCAGACATCCCCTTTATTTGTGAACCTGGCCCTGACCCAGTGTCAGAGCCCAAAGTTCCTGCCGCATCCTCTCAGCCTCTTACCATTTTACCGCCTACCTCCTTCCCTTTGGAAGAGTTTGAATGGATTGACGGTAACCTCTATTCTGTTCCTTCGGTCCTTCTGAATGTAGACATGCCCTTTCTGGACCAGGAGACCAGGGAAACCACATTGTGCCGCCTGGGCGTAGTTGACCAATTTCATGATGTTTATCAGGTGATATTGGGCCGAGATCTACTTAAGCCGTATCTCCCCTGGACGCAGCTCCCACTACCAGATGCACCGGATCCCTGCAGCATGCCTCATAATCAATCATCAGTTTTAGATTCAGAGGCTAGTGCCTCCGATGTCCCAGACATCCCCTTTATTTGTGAACCTGGCCCTGACCCAGTGTCAGAGCCCAAAGTTCCTGCCGCATCCTCTCAGCCTCTTACCATTTTACCGCCTACCTCCTTCCCTTTGGAAGAGGTAAGCCCACCAGTTAACCCCGGACTTGTTTCCGAGGGTGATTCAACGGAGGATTCTTTAACCTCCCTACCTCAAATCACTGCCAGAGAGGACTCTTCACCTGTGCCAGAGCACACTGCCAGCCTTGGTGACTCCACAGATTCGCAACCTGTGGGGGCATCTCGGCCTTACCGTCCAGTGCCACGGAAGAGGTTCTGGAACAAGTTCTGCCGAGACTGTGGCCGCAAGGGTCACATGTCTGCAAACTACGGAGGGTGCGCTAATCACAATATTCCTGCCATCGCAATGGCCGTCACCAATCCTTCCTCCCTAGGACCCCCAGCTAAGGGCCCTATAACCGTCGCACCCCTCCAAAGCCATTATCAGCCAAGCCACGTCAGAGCCTACGACGACTCTGGCGCTCAAATCTCCCTGATACGGGAAGATCGAATCCCCCAGGGGCAAACGTCGATAGACGTCACTTAATAACCATTGAAGGTATCAACCATATTAAGCTGATCCTTCCGACCGTCCAATTGAGGGTCACCAGACCTAATTTCTCCAAAGTATGTACTCTTGCAGTTGCAAGCTACATTCCAGGAGGTTACGACCTCCTCCTAGAGCAAGACATGAAGTCTCCCTCGCCTTCCACAAAGCCTAGGGGTCCTAACCCCTCAACATATCACTCCAAAGCAAGGAGTCATCCAAGACCTACTTAACAGTCTCCCCCGTTACCAAGGAGGGAGATTGACCGTTCACTCCACGAATTGGCCTAGGTGCCCTAGCCGACTACCAGCAGCGGACAATGTCCATATTCCACAAGGCTTAGCCTTCAACAAGAGACAGGAGCCTCTGTCTCCCATTTCCAAGGGCACGCTGAGAGGTATTGCACCTCCGGTACCCGTCACAGGTCCAGTCGACCTCCACACTCTGCCAGTGCCACTTGGCAGCACTGAGCAGTGCCAAGCTCCATCCAGCCTGGACGTAGAGCCACCACAGAACTTGACTTCTGCGCCTGGCCCCGAGCTAGTGCCGGCGTCTAACCTTATCAAGGGTCCTCCTACAGGAGATCCTCCAACAGGCGTGGAGCTTACCGCAGCCCATGGCCAATCCAAAGTCCATGAGTCTTCTTCACCCTCACCACTGACGCCCGAGGATGAACCTCCGGCAGACCTAACCTTCATACCTCCTCTGGAAAACCAGGAACTGCCCGACCAGGAGTCAGCCTGGAGTTTTCCCCTTACGACGGCTGTCGCAGCAGCCGGAGTGAGGGCCTCCCCTGCAGTAGGTTCCACCTCTACGACGGCTGCTGCAGATACCAAAGTAGAGTGTTCTCCTGAAATCCCTCAGGCTACCACTGCCTCTGCTCCTGCCGGCATTTCTGGCCTTTCCCCAGAGTCGGTGCCTCCGTCTACTCCTAGGACTGGTATAGCCAGGTCCTGTAGGAATAAGAAGAAGAAGAAGGGACGTAGCAAATCATTAACACACTAACCAAAGAGCCACATGCTCTCCTTGACACCTGTGCCCGAGGTACAGTGTCACATTCAATTGCAGAGTGATCCTGGCACCTACCCAGAGAAGGTAGCCAGCCTGATCTCTGCCAGTAGAACTAACCCTCTAACCCCTAGAAATGGTGATACTAACCCTCACTTAAATATAATTACCTCATTACATTTCCATCCTGGTAATGCACTAACCACTCATCATCCCCACGCATCATTACCTCTCATCCTGTATTTTAACAATTCCGTCGCTGAACTACTGCTGTGCGTACCACACTCTGGAATGATTGCGTCTTCATTTAACTATAATGAGTAGGTTAGGCTAATGATTTAGTACCAGGGCATTAGGTTAGTAGCAAGTAGAATTTTCAAGTAACCTTATCTAGGGGTAGAATAGACTGTCGTCACAGACAACCCGTAGTTATTACTTAGGCTAGACTACATTACTACATTAAGTTAGTACACTTAGCATCTCCACCTATAAGTTAGGTAGGCCACTGTAGTTAGCTGTATCGCTGCTCAAAAAAACTTCAAGTTGGAGTAGGAGAACTGGGTAGTCGAGACGATCAATTTATTTAAGCCAAGACCTTCATGCCCGAAAGGGAGTGAATGCCTTCTTAACAGGGGGAGCTGTGACGTTTATAGATGGTTCGTCTACCCAGATATCAATTAATTAATTTGATTTGGAAAACGGCAGCCATTTCTTTGGAATATCAGCTGATTTTTAGTAAAACGTGGGAAACCCAAAACCCGCCAGCTAGAGATAGGGAGTTCCCCAGTTGGGGGAAAATAGTCTTTTGTCAGCTTTAGGGACGTATCTCAAAAGGGAAGGATGTAGGCAGATTGGTACTTCTTAGACCTATATCTTAAGCTCTCTTTCCTGTGACCCCTCTGCTGGCTTTATGTTCTGTTACCAGGATTTGCCTTGCTCGTGGGGGGTTAAGCTGAATCCCAACACCCAAGCAAACCACCTGAATTCTGTCTCAGTCGGCTGCAAGACGTGATCTCGGACGGATGTCCAACTACCTGCCTTCCTGTTAGGCCTATCTAGGGCGTGAGTGGTGCGCCAAGATGCCCAGGCCCAAGACAAAGAGGCCATGCTTTTCTACAAAGAGCCACTTAACACGACATCCAGGTACGTCTTGTGAAACAGCACATTGCCAGTCCCTTATCACCTATTATCATTTTGATCCTCATTCTCCCAGTTCAATTTCCAGCCCCAAAAGGAATTCATCCTTTTGTTCCCTCTCACTGCCTCATGGCCGCATGCTTCCCCTTGTGTGATCGTCCCAGACCAATGAAGTCATTGCATACCTCAGTGAAATATTAAAGGTTTCTTCTCCCCAGTATTAGAGAATTAATTAATCAAAACAAGAAATCCTTTTTTCTTTTATCTCGTCTAATCTGGGATTCTTTTCCAGATTCCATGAGCCACGTGTCATGTCTCTCTGCCCGCAAGTGTGCATTACCCAAGTTTATGAAACCAGCTTGAATTCATCCAATTACATTTTAGCCATTTGTGAGAGATATATAAGTCCCACCGTGGTGGACGCTGCATTTACCTTTTCTCCAGGCCAGCACGGGCCTTTTTTGTAAATAAATAGCTGTAAAGTAACGAGCTGAGTTTTCTGGCGACCTTCCCTCTAAAGAAATTATCAATAAAAACTATCAGTTTCACGGTAAGTTTAAAGCAATTTCCTCTTGAAATCCCTCAATTATTTCCGTTTTACGTATCTAGCCTCTCAAAGGCCGCAAATACGTAAATATATATATATATATATATATATATATATATATATATATATATATATATATATATATATATAATAAAAAATAATAAAAGAATAAAAACAAGGCCATAAAAACACCAAAATATAGAGAGAAAAATACTATATTTCAGAGACTGCTGTCTCCCTCTTCAGGGAGACAGCAGTAGGTCTCTGAAATATAGTATTTTTCTTCTCTATATTTTGGTGTTTTTATGGGCTCCTTTTATAAGATGGAATTCCGTTGTAACAGAAAATTTTTGCCAGTCATATATATATATATATATATATATATATATATATTATATATATATATATATATATATATATATATATATATATATATATATATATATATATATATATATATATATATATATATATATATATATTTAAACACGATAAACGCTATCGGAAG
Source organism: Macrobrachium nipponense (assembly GCF_015104395.2). Lineage (NCBI taxonomy): Eukaryota > Metazoa > Arthropoda > Malacostraca > Decapoda > Palaemonidae > Macrobrachium > Macrobrachium nipponense. Next base: position 76,014,921 of record NC_061110.1, on the reverse strand, counting down.
ATGTGTATAGTATAAATATTAATAATAATAATAATGATGATGATGATGATATAATATAATATATATATATATATATATATATATATATATATATATACAAATACATACAAACACACACATTATATACATATATATATATCTATATTATCTATTATATATTATATATATATTTATATATATATATTTATATATATTATATCTATCTATATATTTATATATATATATATATATATATATCATATATATATATATATCTATATATATATTAGGCTTGTGCCTTGTATGATAAGGCGCCCTATGAGGTAATGTTAGACTTGCAATAATCTATACGCTAAGTCGGTTGGTATTGCACTTCCATCTTCAATGGAGTGTCTGGGGTTTTGTAGATCACTTACGAAGTCCGGTATTATCTTTACGACGATGTTGTAAACTCATGGTTCGGTGAGGTTCTTGTAGAAAACACTAAGTATAAAAAATTATATATTCTTCTGAAGTTTTACATGGTGAAGATCAGATATGATTGTACATGTCTTCTAATAACGATAGCTTGATCGCTTCTGCCAATGATGATGGCTAATCCTATTCCTCTACATGATAAAGCTTAGGTAAAGAGGTACAGGTCTTCTAATGACGATAGCTAACTCTCTTCTGCTTGTCTACCATCTCTGTTACAAGTTATGAAGGAACAGACAGTAGTTCGAACATATGAACATACTATCAGATGACATAGTTACATACGAACACACAATCAAATGAGACACGCTACAGATCACGTAGGCCGTTTGAATAATAGGTCGGGGTAGTTGTCTCAAGCAGGAGCTTGGACTGTTTCAAAAAAAAACAAATGAATGACCACAGATGACGGCATGTCAACTTAGCCTACATACTTATTGTATACGTCATCTTTAGCGTCTCTAGTCTGATCACCTTCCTGCAAGCAATCTGGTTGACTCTTTAGTTTTAGACTTTTATATATATGGACTAACATTCCATATTTTTATTATGTAAACACTTACATCAGCTCGGTCAGCTACCCAAAACCAACCACTGAATATTACTCAAACTTGACTTGCATTTGACTTATAGGAGTGTGATACAGACACTATGTGAATATATATATATAAGTAAATAAAAATTCATGGTGTACATGAATTGATTCAAGTAATAAAATATAAAACAATGATATTGGTAAATAATAGTGATCACGTGATATATAATGATACAGTTTCTCACTTCATCTCATTAAGATACATATGCTACAGAAAATACTAATGTACTCTGATAATTGCATAGAATGAAGATTAACATGATAAAAACATATTTAACTGATAAAAATTTTCATATATGAATTGATAACATTATTAATGTTTATGCTGATTGATTCGTTGATTTTTATGCTAAATGTTATATATCTGATTCATTAATCAATATACTAACTCATATATAACTGCAGATATTGGTAAGAAAAAAGGTAACAGATTGATTATAGGCTACCTGATTTGTTTATACATATGTATATGGATTCATATAATTATGATTAATATATGTGCACTTTAAATAGATTCCTATTGCGTACACGCAAAGATATATTTCGATTCCGTTATTTATGATCATTTATAGATATAGGATACATGATACTATATATATATAGGAATTACATGACCGCGAGGTTTATACTACTTCACTTTTAACTAGCTTCGAACAACTTTTCGTCCATTACACAGTTCCAGACAACCACCTATAGCCAATGAAACGGCCTTTTTCAATGGTTAAAACAAGGGGAAAATTTGCCTGGGCGGGTCCAACGTTCTATTTTGCGCTCATACTTATTCTCTGCATCCTAAGCTACACGATTACGTTCGCGATGAATAAAAAACATCCCCAGCACGAGTCCTTCGCCAGCAAAGTAGAGTTGAATATCCTTCGGGTCGTAATTGTCGGAAGTATGTCCCTTTTTGTAGTCGATTCCGACAGCCGCCGGAGCGTTCCGCATGAAAACGAGATTAACGACGAGATACGGTGTCGGTCGAAGAAGTCCATGAAATTCCTTTCACATTGTAGGCGGTTGTTACTTGACTGTAGTCGTCCGCTGCGACGAACGATTTTTTGAAGTTGCGATGTGAAACTCTCGTACTGCAGGATACTGTAACCAGGTTCCATTAATCAGCCTGCAAGTGAAATTATACTTGTCACAAGGGCAAAGTAAATTCAGACAACATCCAAATACGGGGGAGGGAAGAGAGCCATTTAGACCAGACTTAACCCACATGAATTCGCTGATATTTTGGAATTCAAAAGTCCGCTGTACAAACTTTTTATCCATGGCATTAACAATGAGTGAACCTATCCAGGTCTATGATGACTGTAAAAATATCCATAATTATAACAAATGAACAGATATCAATACAAATCCCAAAGAAAATTCGATATTACTGGTAGTAAGTTTCTAGACAAAGAAGTGTGAAACGGAGCTATTTGTAAGATTGCCAGGCAACATAAGAGTCAAAGAGAATATTAATCATGATTCTATGTGCCCTAACAAAAGTTTCATATTCAATTTTCTCGTGCGCATCCTCTGAGGTTAATTTTTTTTAAAAACTTTATTAATAGGTAGGAGATGCAACGAAAAAACCCACTATGTAACTAATTTCTAAATAAACTTTGGGTTTTCCAAGAAAATGTGACATTTTTCCCATGAATGTTTTACTTGAATTGTAATAGGCTAATGTTGCAAGTAAATATTTCATATATACATAGCTTGATACTTCTAAATGTCTATGAGGTTCGAAAAAAAAAAAAAGAAAAAAAAAAAAATTATTAATTCATTTTGTTGTTATAGAAATTCTATTTGCTTATTTTGTTCATTAATTTTAAAATGATTGCAAGTTGCATTGGCGCATACCGATAGACACTTGTACCTAAGTCTGCCTTGCCCATGAGAAGTTCGGGCTAAGCATTCCTTTCTCCAGCGACCTGCTTTGCAATCGCGAGATGAAGCCTGTGTAAGCAGATTATTGAGATTAAAAGGAACAAATGCTGATACGGCAATGATGACGTCGTCACTTGGCAGGAGATTGCTCTCAGCCAGCTAAGAGTTACGTTACTTGCTGTAATAAATACGACTTTAGGATAAATTTTTTTGTTTTTTAATACTCGACCCACATGAGAAGAATGTCTGAAAAAAAACAGTACCAAAATTGAACAATATATTAGTTTCATGTTGGAAAACTGCATGATTATGTTAAATTAAATATTCCTTATTCAAACTAATGAAAAAAGGTTTCCATACAAATTCTATATATATTATTAGCCCTGTATAAGATTCCTATATGATTATTCCATAGATAACATTTTCACTTCTAGACTCCTGACTTTAAAATCTCTTTTATTTTATTTTCTTTATTATTTATTTTATTATTATTATTATTATTATTATTTTTATTTTTTTCATTGACTACGAAATATAAATCACCGGGACAGACAATATGTCAGTAGGTTTTGGATATGGTGAACTTTTAGCTATTTGTCATTACTAAAGCGTTAAAGTTAGAGTTTCAAATCTTTACGCATATATATTTTGGTATTTAATAACCTATGGTTACGTTTGCTTATTGATTTTATCGTGATTTTCCTTTTTTATTATAAATTGTAACCCTTCCGATTTCTTCTTACGGAGTGTATTATATTGACTCCACTTGTATCCATATTTATTTTTTATATTTATTTATTTATATATATATATATATATTATATATTGATAAATTAATGTGGAAAAGTGTTTCTAGCGGCGTACCGTATAAGGCTACTTGCGGTATCAATTCTATAGATACAAGATATAATGATGAAGGTATTTAAACCGCGAGAACCGCTATAATCCAGTTCGGATCCAATATCACGAGTTGTAACTCGTAAGACATTGACACTTCCTATTTAATTATCCGGTATTCTACCAAACCGATTGACTCTGGGTGATAAAATATTATTATTGGTTTTCTTAATGGAAAGGAATTCACACAACGTGTTAAGGAGATTATTATTGATTTACACCACCCGAGTCACAGATTATTGTGTTGAATTCCATATTTATTGATTTAGCACTCATAAATATTCCTAACGCACTCAATTGCGGTGTTTGTTTTTAGTGCTATTAATTCTATATAACGTGTCAAGGAACTATTAACACTAAGAAGTGTTTTATTCCCTCTGTCAGACTCGTAACTCTGTTAATAATTCTAAGTATATTCTTTCAAGGATTGATTTGGCACAGGATAGGCCCTTAACTGACAGGTGTCTTAGTGTGTCCCTTGTTTTCATGACACGTGTTACAATCAGTTTATGTGCTTTTATATCTGTAAGCATTGTAGGCCAGTAAAATAGTGATTTGGCTTTCTGTGACATAGTAGGGAACCCTGGATGACGGAATGCAACCAGTTTATGACGATTGGTATGAAAGAGATTATTACACTGTAAAAAAGTTTTCCGTTGAAAAAACGGTAAAAATCCTGGCAGTAATGTTGCCAAGCATTTACCGTTAAAAAAACGGGTCCCGTAATTTTTATGTACCGTATTTTCTCCCGTATTTGATAAAGATACCGTAAAAATTTAAACGTAAAATTTACGGTTTTACCGTTAAGTTAACCCATAACATACCGTATAATTTACGGTTAATATTTTTACGGGATTTTCTCAAATACGGGTGAAAATACATATATACAGGCTGGGGCAAATCAAATGCCTGAGTTTTGATAGGCTATTAGGAAAAGTAAAACAATACTTACAGAATTATTTGTTTTTTTATTCGAATCAGTATACAATGCAGTTTGTGTGATCACTTTTTGAAGATGGCATCAGGAAGATGGTGGCCATCTGTAGCGATGAACTGTTGAAGGTGATGTCTGAAGTTTTCAGCTGCTCCTCGGCTCATCTCACTTTCGCCACAAAGTTTGCAAGAATTGAAGATGCGAATCCGGGAGGAAATCGCTACAATACTCCTCGAGATGTGCCGAAGAGCAGCCGAAAACTTCAGACATCGCCTTCAACCATGCATCGCTACAGATGGCACCATCTTCCTGATGCCATCTTCAAAAAGTGATCACACAAACAGCATTGTATACTGATTCGAATAAAACAAATAATTCTGTAAGTATTGTTTTTGCTTTTCCTAATAGCCGACCAAAACTCGGGCATTTGATTTGCCCCACCCTGTATATCACTGCGCTACGCCCCAACCCCACCCGCCAAACTTTGGAGTGGCTAATTTAAGAAAAAAAATAATCCTAAAAACATTTTCCATACCTTCCTTGTGGGGCTACATTTTATAAAACATTTGTAAATTTTACCAATAGTCATTTATACATGTTTTTAAATTTATTTTTGTAAAATTATAATTACATCTCATACAATATCAAAAACAGATAAAAAACTAAAATTGTTAAACAAATCCTATACATGTAACATATTATGTAAATTTATTTGACATAGAGTATACAGTAACTTTTGGATTTGTACATGATTTTCTAATATTTCTTTGAATTTAATGTTAATATTTCTTTGCATTTCATGTTACAATTGAAATAGTAACCTAAAATTCCTTGTGCAGGTCATATATCAATTGGAGAAAATAATGAGAAGATTAACTTTTCAAAAAGCTTTATTCTTGAAAAACAGATTTATACTTTTTTAACACAAAATTTAACATTAATTATTTATACAGAAGAGTGTGAATGCTTTTTCACTCCTTATTCCATAAGCTCATTGAACTTTAATATTCTTCGATGGGTGTGTGCCACGTTTTTCTTTGTTCTGGTATTTTTGTCCCTTTTTCTGCATTTATTTTTCAGAAACACCTGTCAAAAATGACAAAATATATGAACATAATGGTAAAAATATTGTAAAACACAACTGCTGACCACCACACATATTACAAAGTTACAGTACATGGACATTTAAATATAAATTACTTCCCTGATATTCTTAAATTAACCCTCTTACGCCGATTGGACGTATTAAACGTCGAGTCAAAATGTCTCCCGTATGCCGATTGGACGTATCATACGTCGGCTCAAAAAAGTTTTTTTTAAAATTCGCGGAAAAATACTTATAGGCCTACCAGCCGAAAACTTTTGTATCACGCGCCTTGGGGGATGCTGGGAGTTCACGGATCAAGGCGTTGTTTTGTTTACAATCGCTACGCAGGCGCGCAAGCGCGAATTTCTTTCTAATCGCACTAAAAAGTATCAGTGACACATCTCGGAAATTATTTCGTCACTTTGACATAACATTATTGCAACCATTTTTAAACATTATCCTTTACATGAAGTATTATATATAAAATGTGCGCAATTTCATGCACAATACAACTAAAAAATACTCATGATTGTAGCTTTTATCAATTTTGAAATATTTCATATAAATAACGATAAGTGCAAAATTTCAACCTTCGGTCAACTTTGACTCTACAGAAATGGTCTAGAAACGCAATTGTAAGCTAAAATTCTTATCTTATAGTAATATTCAATCATTTGCCTTCATTTTGCAACAAATTGGACGTCTCTAGCACAATATTTCGATTTATGGTGAATTTATGAAAAAAACTTTTTCCTTACGTTCGTGCGATAACTCTTCCGATAAATTTTTTGTCGTGCGATTGTCCTAATGTTTGCACCCTTTTAAATTTGCCGTTACATAAAGTTTTATATATGGAAATGTGCGCAATTTTCATGCACAATACAACAAAAGACAACCCATGGTTGTAGCTTTTATCAGTTTTGAAATATTTTTTCATATAAATAACGTTAAGTGCAAAAATTTCAACTTTCGGTCAGCTTTTGACTCTACCGAAATGGTCGAAAAACGCAATTGTAAGCTAAAACTCTTATATTCTAGTAATATTCAATCATTTACCTTAATTTTGCAACGACTTGGAAGTCTCTAGCACAATATTTTGATTTATGGTGAATTTATGCAAAAAAAAAAATTACGTTCGCGCGGTAACTCTTCCGAAAAAATCAGAATTTTTTTGTGCGATTGTCGAAATGTTTGCACCATTTAAATTAGCTGTTTCATAAATTTTATATATGAAAATGTGCGCAATTTCATGTAGAATACAACTAAAAAATGATTGAAGGTTGTAGCTTTCTCTTTTTTCGAAATATTTGCATATAAATCACGATAAATAGAAAAAAAACCACGTTCGGTCAAATTTGACTCTACCGAAATAGTTGAAAAAACGCAATTGTAAGCTAAAACTCTTACGGCCTAGTAATATTCCGTCATGTTTCTTCATTTTAAAACAAATTTGAAGTCTCTAAAACAATATTGTGATTTATGGTGAATTTTTGAAAAATATATTTACCTTCACTCCGCGCGCCGATTCGCGGCCGCAAGTCTCCGAAATACGTACATGGCATTATCCTAATATTTGCTCCTTTTCATATTAGCCTTTTTATAGAGTTCATATATCAAAATGTGCGCATATTCATGAAGAATACAATAAAAAATAATTGAAGGTTGTAGCTTTTTCCATCTTCGAAATATGTGCATATGAAAAAATATATATATTAAAATTTCGACATTCGGTCAAATTTAACTCGTCCGAAATGGTCGAAATCTGCAATTCTAATCTAAAACTCTTACAGTATCGTAATATTCAATCATTTGTCTTAATTTTGAAACAAATTTGAAGTCTCTAGAACATTATTTAGAATTACGGTGAATTTTTGAAAAAAATATTTTTTTGCGTCCGCGCGTTACGAATTCGTACATCATTTTTGTGATAATATTTTTCCGGTGTTACTTTTATTGTTTTACAATGTATTATATATCAAAATGATTGCAATTTAGTGTACAATACAACGCAAAAAAAGTAACTGGTTAGCTTTGACCGTTTTCTGCACAGCGTGATTTTGAATACAATTATGTATGAATTTTTTTTTTTCGCTAACCATATATCGCATTATTTACATATGATAATGATATTATTTTTCATTTCTGATGGTTGCATTCTAAACTTCAGGCAATGACAAAAAAAGGAGCCAAAAATGAACTCTTAATCTTCAAAAGT
>NC_061110.1:75974359-76001859 GCF_015104395.2 Macrobrachium nipponense | reverse complement strand
TTATTATAGGCCGCAACTACAATAAAGTTTTATCATATAAAATACAAAAGCATACACCTGGTCTTAAAACTCACCTGATGCTGTTCACAACTTCACTCTTCGTAACAGTAGAAGAAACCACAAGAAGACATCTCTGGAGAGCTAAGGCCCTAAGGGGATTTTCGTTGTTTTCAAAGCGTTGTGTTTCGTTTCGGCGCCTTCGCCCGCCAGAAATGAAACACACGCATTGCGAAATGCGTATCTGATCGGGATAATCGTAGTATATATGATGTTTTTGGTCCTTTGAATATACAGTGGATCTTATATTCTTTGCCTGTTTCATAAAACGTAATACTGGAAATGGTAAATGTACAAGTATATTATTATATTGGTACACTAATAATTTTGTAGTTACGTGGGATGGTAGCGGATGGCAACTTCATATAGACAGATGCCAATGCGATAATAATAAAACTAATAACTTCTACAATATTGTATTTTTAATGATTTAGGAAAAAATTAAAAGCTTTTAATGTTTCATTTAGGCTTAGTCTTAACATTTAACATATTCTGTCAGAAAACATTTAAGTTATATGAATAATTATGATAAGGACTTTTACCTCAAATACGGGGCTCTCCCGTAATTTCAGGTAGGCGGTCGCATTACGGTAACTTACCCGTAAAATATAACCACAATATAAAGTAAAACGGATAGCCGCCCGTATTAGTGAAATACGGCTGGGAACCGTATATTTTTACGGTAATTTTCCGATAAAATCTACGTTTTTTTTTAACAGTGTACTAATACCTGGTCGTTAGTCATCTGCTGTGTTCTTCGGGTTTACCTCGTCACAGACCTACAATAATATTACATTTGATTACATTATTCTGATACACATACGGTTTTAAATATACTTTTGCTTTAGGGTTTCTGCTCGAAGTGTTTATTGGTTTGCTTAGCCGCTGACCCTGTTTCCGTTCGAAGTGTATTGTTTTGGTGTTTATTGTTTGGTGTTTATTGTTTTGCTTATCGCTGTTGACACTTGCTTTGTTCAGTTTGTAACAGTTCTGCGCTCCGACCCAGATATTCAATGCTCGCGATCTCTTGGGTTAAGGAATTTTCTTGTTTAGATACGGTTTTAACAATAGGCACGGATGTTTCTATATCTTTTAGTCCAATTAATGGTTCTTTGCTGTATGGTGCGGGATTGCGGGATAATGCGTCAGCTATGATATTTGCTTTCCCAGGTAGATATCTTATCTTGGCTCCAATAACCTGAATGATCATTTGTCACTGAGTTCCTTTTGGACTGTGATTAAAGCCTTTGAAAAACTCGGTAAAGGACTCATGTTCAGTAAGGACTTTATCAGGATAGCCATAGATTATGAACTTAAAATGTACTAGTGGAGTTAAAGATACCTAGCCCTTCCTTGCTTATTACTGCATATTACTTTCAGAGGGCTTTAGTTTACGTGAATAAAAAGCTATAGGGAAGAACTGTTTATCATATTACTGAAGTAGTATCCCTCTTACCCCTTGGTCTGAGGCGTCTGTTGCAATAAAAAAAAAAATTCCTTATTTAAATCATGGATTTTTAAGTTAGGTGAGCTGCATTATTCCGTTTTAAGATATCGAACGCCTGTGATGCTTTTTAGACCATAATAAATCTACGCTCTTCTTCGTAAGATCTGTTAAAGGAGACACATAAAACCTAGATAAACATGTTCGGTTTTAAAAAACTCACATTTAGATATTTTACTCTGAGATTATTTGTCTTTGTCTCTGTAGCACTAGCTCTACTTTATGTGAATGTACTTCTAAGGTATTTAGAAAAGATTACAAGATCATCCATATAGGCATGTAGGGTATCCCCTAAAAATCTCCAAACACTATATTGTAATTGGGGTGCAACCGTAAGCAGAGGCATACGTAAAAATTGATAATGTCCCCTGAGTGTGCTGAAAACGGTGTATGAGGTACAATCACTTAGGTAATGGTATCTGGTAAAGTTTTTAAGTAAGTCCAAGTTGGTGGAAAAAAAAAATTATTCTAACCTTAACAGAGATAAGATGTCGTCGGTACATGGCACTGGAAACTATCGGGAGTCGTTTTCTTGTTTAAGCGTCAGAAATCTACGCAGATACGCCAAGTCCGATCTTTTATGGCATGACGTTTGAGGGAAAAATTATATGGGCTATTTGATTTCCTAATGACTCCTATTACTAACATTTTTCAACTTCGTCATTTATCTCTATTTTGAAATTGCAGTGAGAGTCTATACGAAGGTACGTATATAGCTTTATGTTTGTCCTTAGACCGTATTTTGTGTTAAATTACATCCGTTTTTCCCAGAGATCACTCGCTAGTGGAGAAACTTCCTGGTATTCAGGTAAAAGATAAAAAAAATTTCTGCTGAATCACCTCTGCTTGGATGACTTTACGGATATTACTTTAGATAGATTATCAGAGAGATTCATCCACGACTGGGTTGGGCGTGATTAAAGTTAGCAACAATAAAAATGCGATATTTATAACTTCCAGTATCCACGATATGTATACTTTTAGGGCTTTGTTCGCGGAAATCGTTATATTTCAGTGTCGGGAAGGATTAAAATTTCATTTCCCAGCAAAGTCTTTTTACACGCACTAAGACATTCGAGGGTGCATGCTTCTCGAGATTTTGCGTGCAAAGTGCGACTGCGGTTGTGGGAGAATTCTGTTGGGTCATTTGAACAATGTTACGATTTATGAGACAAATGTATAGTTCCTTTATATAAGTTATTATTTGATTAACTGTCTCATTTTTGTTCAACGGATTTTAATATGTTTGAAGGTTTATAGGATTTTCCTTTGATAAACACGCCTTATTTTGCAGGATGTAAGATAATATTTTGTATACCCCTAGATGAATCTTACAATTACACTAGATACAGATCAATGTTTTTTATAACTATAGAGGTATCTGTAAGCGCTCGCTTATCCGGACTTCTCATTAGGGAAGTTCGAACAACAGACAGTGAGTCCGTAAATACAGGATATTACGTTTACTAAAGGAATAAACAAGATATTCTAATTTTTACTGCGCGTACAGTCGGGCTTTATCCACCACTACTTATAATAACTTACGTATAAAAAAAAACGAAACCTGCTCTGATTACTTTATACGGTCGTGTGTTTCATAGGAAAAATCCTTTTTAATTCAAAAAGATATTGGCATGTATAAACCAACTCGCTTTTCCCCACTCTGCTAGAGTCGCTTATTGTGTGGAATTTGCTATGCTTTGAACACTTCAGCAGTTTTTGACTGACCTTGACCGTTTATTTGACTAGGTGACACAGTCACCGAGTTTGCTTGTTTGATTCTGAACGGGCTACTGTTTCTATTTCTTTTGTAATAATTAGATTCTTCTCTTTATTACCATCGGCAACGTATTGTGTGTTTTTTGCATTATGTTGCTGGTTACGTATAAAGCAATGAATGACGAACTATTAGGAACTGAGCGATTACTAATAAGACAAGTTATCATTATTGCATACAATATTAACTGTTTGTACTTCATTCTTTGCTAAAATTAGCCTGATGAAAGTTTTTTACAGACATGTTATTCCTTGCAATCCAGCCATATTTTTAAAGTTAAGTTGAGTCATTGAGGTTCGATATTTTATAACTCAAAAAACTCAAGGCTAAAACTGCGATCGGGACTTGCAAAGGAGCATTTATTGTCATGACCTGAAATAGTGTTACCTAACTAATTTTATCTGATTTGTACGGGTGTTCCACTTGTTTTTGTGTGTTTTCTAATCACTACGGTGCTTAACGACCCTATCTATGCATCTGTATAAATACAGACGTCCACTGCGTAAACGCATATTCACTGTTTAATATGATTTGTTACGTAAGGGATTAATAATCACCCAAAATGATAAAATTAACATAGTATATGATTATGATATTTCAGTAGAACTTCTGGAAACAGACACTCAAAGATAAAAACTCGCAGTAGCGAAATCTCAATGATGTTGATAATTTCTGTAAAAAAGTAAGATTAAGAATGTCTCGTAACTTCAGCCACAGGAATAACGAAATTCGACCTGCAAAGGAAACACTCAAAGTTACTCCAATGAATAAAAAATTGTACTTAGCTTGCTTTTGTGGGAAGTCACGGTGTTCCGATAACAACACACGGCCTTGGTCCTCCTTCTCTATTTAGCGGATGACCTGGTTTGGCTTCAGTTTCCTCCGTGCGCGTTGTTTCGATGATTCGAGCCCTTGAAAGATCCGATGCTGCAGACGCGTTCGGTTTGTTTCTTGAAGTTATTCACTAACGATGATACTAAGTTGCTTGAAGAATCTGTTGCTTTCGTCGTCGTTGAAAAGTTCTTATTGTTTTCTGAAGTCGCTCACTAACGATGATACTAGGTTGCTTGAAGAATCTGCCGCTTCCGTCGTCGTTGACTTCTTATGATACATGATTTATTATTCTGTTTTTTCTTCGTAGACGTTGTAGAGTTGCGTCTGGTACGCTGGCCACCAATATTAGGGCTTGTGCCTTGTATGATAAGGCGCCCTATGAGGTAATGTTAGACTTGCGATAATCTATACGCTAAGTCGGTTGGTATTGCACTTCCATCTTCAATGGAGTGTCTGGGGTTTTGTAGATCACTTACGAAGTCGTATTATCTTTACGACGATGTGTTAAACTCATGGTTCGGTGAGGTTCTTGTAGAAAACACTAAGTATAAAAAATTATATATTCTTCTGAAGTTTTACATGGTGAAGATCAGATATGATTGTACAAGTCTTCTAATAACGATAGCTTGATCGCTTCTGCCAATGATGATGGCTAATCCTATTCCTCTACATGATAAAGCTTAGGTAAAGAGGTACAGGTCTTCTAATGACGATAGCTAACTCTCTTCTGCTTGTCTACCATCTCTGTTACAAGTTATGAAGGAACAGACAGTAGTTCGAACATATGAACATACTATCAGATGACATAGTTACATACGAACACACAATCAAATGAGACACGCTACAGATCACGTAGGCCGTTTGAATAATAGGTCGGGGTAGTTGTCTCAAGCAGGGAGCTTGGACTGTTTCAAAACAAATGAATGACCACAGATGACGGCATGTCAACTTAGCCTACATACTTATTGTATACGTCATCTTTAGCGTCTCTAGTCTGATCACATTCCTGCAAGCAATCTGGTTGACCTCTTTAGTTTTAGACTTTTATATATATGGACTAACATTCCATATTTTTATTATGTAAACACTTACATATATATATATATATATATATATATATATATATATATATATATATATATTATATATATAAAACGACACAGCATCGTGCATCTAGTTATCAATAGAAAGATAACAGTAATATTTTGGTGATCCTTATATTTATATGATATATAACAAAATATACATATACAAATTTCTATATATATCTATATATATATATATATATATATATATATACATATATTCTATATATATATATATATATATATATATATATTATTGTATCCGAATGTCTGTACGCTCGTTAAACTCATCTAAGTAACAAGTCCAAAAATAAATCATGAAACCGACCCAAGAAAACGATCAGAATAATGTACTTTTAAATAAATTGGTGCTCCAAAAACAGTTCTTTATTTCCATAAGGGCTGTCCTCACAGCATCAGAGGTTGGTAGTAAAATAGTAATACTAATACTTATAATGATTAATAAATTAGAAAAATGTCACTATTAATGCAAACAAAAAAAGTGCTGTACATCTCCTCTTTTCATCTACGAAAATAAGAATGGCAAACATGTATAAAGGTTTACTAGTTGTAGGTGCGTACATTAACTTATGCATTCTACACACACACACACACATACACAGATATATATATAATATATATATATATATATATATATATATATATATTCAAACTTCATCTCATTCATCTTACTTTCATTTAACTGTACACTTATAATTACAGGGCGAGTGGATCCATTAATCACATTTCATTAAGCTCATAATAATGCCGGAGGGTCGACATCCGGGTTCTCGTGTTTTTATGCTGCCTCTCTCTTTCTTCCTTCTTATTTTTTCGGTAATGATAACAATTCGCTTCCTACTCTTCTTGGTTGCAACAATAACGTTCCGAAAATTCGGTCTTTGTGGATATTCATATTATATCGCTAGGCTTTAGTACCGGTAAGAAAGCTTCAAGCCAGTCGTCGCTCGCTCAGCGATGTGCCGGAAAGGAAGGACAGATGGGGGAGGGAAGAATGGGGGCAGACTCCCTCGCTTTCATTTTGATCAACTGTATTTCAGAATAGAAATACCGTCAGGAAATTATGAAAAATGACAGGCAAAGCTCTAGTATAATTTTTCTACGTCTAATATTCAATTTAATTTTCTTATTTCTTCTCATAAGTATATCTTTTTTCTTATTTCTTCTCATAAGTATATCTTAGTTGAACCGTAGACCACTGAGCTGGTTGACATCTCTCCCAGGGCTGAACCGAAGGATTAGATATTTTAACGCTGCTAGGAACCAATTGGTTACCTAGCAACGGGACCTACAGCTTATTGTGGGATCCGAACCACATTATATCGAGAAATGAATTTCTAATCACCAGAAATAAAATCCTCTGATTCCACGTTGGCAGAACGGAGAGTCGAACTCGCGACTACCAAATCGGTAAGCGAGCACGTGACCCACTCGTCCAACGAGGAATTTTTCTTCTCATAAAATAATTCAAATTATTCTTAAACTTCTGGAGACAATTTTCTACTTATGCAAAGGTTATTTAAAAAGCAATTGTAAAGCTAGCTTCGGTAGGGGAGCACACAACCCACTCGTCCAACGAGGAACTTTTCTCCTCATAAAATCATTCAAATTATTCTTAAAGTTCAGAAAACAATTTTCTACTCATGCAAACGTTATTTAAAAAGAATTGTAAAGCTAGCTTCGGTAGGGGAGCACGCAACCCACCCGTCCAACGAGGAACTTTTCTCCTCATAAATTTATTCAAATTATTCTTAAACTTCTGGAGACAATTTTCTACTCATGCAAACGTTATTTAAAAAGCAATTGTAAAGCTAGCTGGTTTTCAGCCTGGTCAGGAAAATTAACTAAATATGATTTTTTTTTTATTTTTTTTTTTTTTACCTTCAATATAGCCGGGCTATATCATCGTCCACAGAGACGTCATCATAACAACATCAGCGCGAGGATTTCATGCACCGCTTTCGTCGCAGTGTCTGGAAATATAGAAGAGGGGGGAGATTTTAAGGTCTGACAGCTGGGGGGAAAGCAGTGGCTAAACCGGACTGTCAAGGCAGCAGTGACCTGGCAGGTGTTACAATGTCGGCTGAAGTTTATGATGATAAAGTCTCTCTCTCTCTCTCTCTCTCTCTCTCTCTCTCTCTCTCTCTCTCTATATATATATATATATATATATATATATATATATATGTGTGTGTGTGTGTGTGTGTGTGTGTGTGTGTGTGCGTGTGTATGTGTATATGTGTGTGTATATATGTATATTATGACTGGTACAAATGTTCTGTTACAACAGAATTCCATCTAATAAAAGGAATGAGCATAAAACGCCAAAATATAGAAAGTACATACTTTATTTTAGACTGCTGTCTCTATTTTCAGGTAGGTAATGATTGAGAAAAGTTACAGAAAAGGCGTTATTTATACCAAGAGATCCATCCCCAGGCACTTTTTCTCCCAGTCACATTAAACATTCGGAAGATTTTTGTCACAAATTCAGAGAAGCACATATACCACTTGACAACATAAAACTTTTAAAAACCTTGATGTAGATTCCCAATTCACTAAAGTACCAGTACAGGACGGTCTACAGTTTTTGATGGAAAAATTAGCCCCCTATTTAGATCATTTTCCACTGGCTCTTGACAAAATAATAAAAGTTAATTGAATTATGTGTATCTAATAACGTACTTTCATTCGGGTGTAGCATGGGTAGCCCTTCAAATCCCGTTTTAGCCAATCTATACATGGAATACTTTGAAACTATAGTAATAAATGCAATAAAATCCAAATGAGATATGTAGATGATATTCTAACATTTTGGGATAATAGGTGGGCCAATTTCATCGAATTCCTTTCAAAATTAAACGCATTAGTGCCCAGCATCAAGTTTAAAGTTGAATGGGAAACAGACAACAAAATTCTTTTTCTTGATGTTTTAATAATTATTAGAGACACGACAGAATAAAAATATACCATGTACAGAAAACCAAAATTTTCACATTCATACATTCACTACTTTACTTATCATGACATTTCTATCAAGATAGGCATAGCCAGCAACCTATTCTTGAGAGCCTTACGAATTTATTCCCCAGATTTCCTGGACAAGGAATTTGAACTAATTCGTAAGCAACTCTTGTCTTTAAGGTATCCTGACCATATAATTAAGAAAGCGATTCATAAAACATACATTATTTTCTACCGACCCCCTCAAGACAAGACCAGAGAGACACCCAACAATAAATAAATATCCCACACCTGGACAGGATTAAAACGGTGACCCAGACTCTCGGAAAGTCTAACTCTTTTGCCTTTACCTACCCAAATACCCCTGCCAAATCCCAAATTAACGTCCAACAAAAGGCATTCTCCATAGACACAGGAGTATATGAAACCTCATGCCTGGACTGTGACCAATCTTACATCAGTTTTACAGGAAAATCACTTCCCCATGAATTAATACAACATAAACGGTCAGTTAGGTATGGACAAAAGAGCTCAGCTATTTTTAACCATATAAATAACCATAACCACAGAATAAACTGGAATTTGTCACATATAATTTATAGCAGCATTTGATGGTACAAAAGCCAGATGATAGAGTCACCGTTGATTAAACAAGAGACATCTCAAAGAGGACCTGGGATTCAGATATCATAGATAAAATCTTCCTTCAACCAACGCTTAAGAAGATTAAAGAGAAATTATCAGCGGGGGTGACCTAGTAAAACGGCTACCAGTGGATGGATCTCTTGGTATAAATACTGCTTTTTCTGTAACTTTTCTCATTCATTACCTACCTGGAGAGAGAGACAGTTAAGTACTTACTTTCCAAATTTTGGCGTTTTTATGGGCTCCTTTTATTAGATGTGTTATATATATATATATATATATATATATATATATATAACACATCTAATAAAAGGAGCCCATATATATTATATTATAATATATATATAAACCATATATTAATAAATTATATATATATATGTATATATATATATATACATATTTTATTATATAATACAAATATATTTATATATTTATAAATAATAATAATTTAAATACATATATTTAATCTTTAATATATAATAAATATATATATATATATATATATTACATTTATTTATATATATATATATATAATATATATATATATATATATATATATATATAATATATAATATTATATATACACACACACATCCAGAATAACTCCAATATCACTCTAGCCCAAAAGTAACTTAATAAGATCCTTTTCCTATCCCTGCAAACTCGCACTGTTCCAAGATGGGGTGAGTGAAATCCATGAAACAGTCAGCGATTCCGCTCCCATCCCATACAACTGAAGAAATGTCCTGTAACTTTGACAAAGAGGGCCATTTCAAGAACTTTAGTTGACTAGCATATGCTTACATTTAAGCTCCTGGGTGCCAGGGGTTTTTGCAGCCGAGGCACTGACCTATGCCATAAAAGGTTTACACAGTCTCTCGTACTTTCTTAAGTGTAAGGGTCTTCTGGCATCTTTTTGATCGTACCCAGTTCATACTTTCTTGCTCTCAACCTCCTCCTTCCTTCTAAACATTCTAAATTGCACTGTTTACCTACCTCTCACCATCCGATCTCTCCACCTATACAAACCTTCTTCCCAAAAAATCTTGTCGCCACATTTCCCACTTTGCATTTCTACTTATTCTGCATACATTCTGTAGCATGTGTTGAGACTCGGCTAACCTCCTAATTTCACAATATTCCGTAACCTGACCTCTTTTCTCCATTAACCATCACGTGTTATATCCACTACCATTAAACGTAATGCGAAACATCAGTAAATACTACCCAATCCGTAATACATTCATAACCCATCTTATCCTACACATTTACACCTGCACCCATACCTTCTTTCACTGACAACATTATTCATTTTAATAAAAAAAATAAAAGCTATAAAGAACAAGCATGTTTTTGAAAGACAAAGATATAATAACACCCCTGTTTTTAAGACTAAATCTTGACTCATTGCTAACATACAATGAAATTCCTTAAGCCTGACGATGAGGACACTAGTCCTAATGAATCCTAAAGGAATTTCAGTGTATCTTCAGCAATACATCAAGATATACACTCAAGAGAAAGGGTCTTATTCTATGCCACTCGCCCTCCCCCGCACAAAAAAAAAAAAAAAAAAAAAAAAAAAAAAAAAAAAAAAAAAGACAAGACACCCACTTAACCACGAAACGGTAACGTAGTCTCACGCACTTCACTTTTACCATAAAAATAGCCAACTATTCCCAACGAATTAACTCATTTACGGGAACTTCCAGAAATAATGGGTATCCTAAAAAACCCTTCCAAGATGTTAAAGTCAATTAAAATACATATTTCTGTTTCCTTAAATTTTTTGGAAAATGATACCCATAAGCCACATATGGCATTGATAAAGTAGCCCAACTAGGCACTTTGCCCGTTTCCATGCATAAAACTTCCATTTACGGGACTTCGATTTCCTCTACACCTATAGCGAGACTTGCATCTCAAGTACCTGAATACATTTCCAAGAAAGACACGTAAACAAGAAATAATTATAACCAAAGGCAATACAATTTACAAAAATAGAAACAAAAATTTACAGTAGAAAATTAGCAAAATATAAAAATATATACAACTAATAACAGAAAATGGCATGTAGTAATAAAATCTGGCAAGGTAATTTATGTAAAATATTCATCTATGGTTTGCTCCTTCTGTCATTCTTGCCTTATTCTTATTAGTGATATACCCCCAAACACCTTATTTTCTACTGAACCACATGTAAATGATTCACTATCCGTTTCTTCTGTTGCATCTGGAAGATCATTTTCATCTTACTTATCACTGTCAGACTCCATAAGTATGGATTCGCTACAGAAAGCATCTTAATATGACAGAAGATAAAAGGTTCCACTCAAAGCATCAAAAGAATCATTACTTTTGAGAACTGAAAAAAAAAAATAGAAATAAGAACGTTTATGCTTAACAGAAGCCTATCTTGAAAGAATGGCACTATGGTCCTGGCTCAGTCAGTTCATTAAGAGGTACAAAAGTATGTCTTTGCAAGAAACCCTACACTGTCCACAGAATCTTGCCATCTGTGAACAACTGTATAGGAATTTAATTGCCATTACGACATCATCAATGGTAGTTGCAAACAGTATCATATCAGCAAATCCAACAGAATATGTCATTTCCGTGGCAAAAACTTCTAAATGGGCATTATCTAACAACAACCGATCCTAATTGCTAAATTTGGGAATGTAACGCCAATCACTCGAAACATTTCCCAATAAACCAAGAAATTTCTGTCAGAAAGGCACCCTTGAAGTCAGTGATTTATGACAAAACCAATTCGAGCTGTGTATTACTCTCAAACCAGAAGACAATTTTGAATCAATTATAACTGCAATAAGGTCACAGCCTCCAAGTTCTACTGCATCTTGTACCATTTCATCTCATAACCCCAGACTTTGGAATCCCCACTCCCATACGTAACTTATGGATTCTAAAATGAACCAATTTCATCAGATTTCCACGCCATTCATTTTTAGAATATACAAATCTTCCCCTTCCTCTATAATTCTTGAATCAGTTCGCCCACTATTCATGTATCGAGTTTGTCGTCCCTTGGGAAAAATGAAATTGTACATGGAACAATACATATACGTATATATATATATTATATATATATATATATATATATATATATATATATATATATATAGTTAAAATGTGTGTACATAGACGGGAGGGGTTAAGTTGCTGAACCAAACAAATGCGTTATACATTCTAGAATTCTAGTTTACACCTGAGGCCTCGATCTTTGTTAAAAGAGGCACAGGTCAGGTCTCAATTTCCAGAAATATAAGAGAAAATAAAATCTTCTAGACATATCACGTGTATAAACTCAGACAGGGTCGGCGATTTCTTTTCTTTCTTTCTTTTACGCAACCCTTTCCCGCGCATACATCAGTAATCCTTTGTATGTATACAGTGATGCACGTATGAATTAAACGTTTGTATTTGTATGTATACTTGAGTCTCGTTTCGCTTACGTCTGGCTTAATTTCTATTTGCATATCTAATTGTTGGCGGCTCAATAATTAACTTTAGCTCTTTGCTGGTTATGTTAAATGTAAGTCGGGGCCATTACCTACCATGGATAGTTAATTATGGCGTCACAATTTTTCTGAGTCCGATAAAAATAACGGGTTTTGGGCGGCTGAGAATTAAATGAACATGGCCTCATGCAAACGGAAATCTGGGATGCTCTAGAAATAGGAAATAAAACCTTAAACATGCGTGGTAATTTCGAGGTATTTCAGAGGGATGATTTTAATTAGCAATGAGAAAGAAATTAATTATGGAACGGGGCTCTGAAGGGGGGAGGGGGGAAAAGGAAGGTGGTCTCGGGTCTCTTCCTTCCACCGCCAAAGCAACGGCTTCGAAACAGTACACTCACTAATCCGTTGGCAAATGTCTGCACGAATTTCCGGTCTGAACCATGAATGGCAAATGTAAATGAATGCCACAGAGGCTAAATTAGCGTGAGTATACAATACGTTATATATACTGCGAAAAGACCTTCAAATATGCTGCGACTGATCCAAGAACTGCAATTATTCAAGGGTTAAATATGTAATATGTAAGCACGTTTGAAATGCATCAAGTAAAGGACGAGAGGATGCACCTCGGTAAGCCCACGGAGATGGATGAAAGTCCAACGCTACATTTGTTTCTATAAACAAATGTAGCGTTGGAAAATCTGATATATGGATCTCCTGTTTTTTTCTGTGATTCTTCAGTCGAGTCCCTATCCCTGATCTTTATGACAACAAGCTGATCCGTTTATCAAAATACATATAGATGGAAAGAGACAAAGAAGCAAATGGTAAGAAATAAAGAAATATAAATAAGAAAAATTAACAAATCAACAGTATGATCTTTTTTCTAAAATTTCAAACTTCCATTTTCAGTGAACAATAAAACACATTTCACACCACACACTTCAACGTGGCAAATAGAGCGTTCGTTGAATTAAGGTGGTTTACTTGTATCTAGATATTTATCTACTTTCTCGAGTAAAATTAACAAACTATCTTACGTAGCAGCGTGTTACATACCTAGCATGGTAAAGATGAACTGATTTCGAATATAAGCACTGAATCTTAATTCAACACGCAAATATACAATACAATTTATATCAATTTATATCTCTCTTTATGATTTATTGGTTATGGTCACTTTCATCCTTCTTCCAACTCGAAAGGCATAAGTTCAAATTCTGGTCAGGTGAGAAAGACTCACACAATTCTCTTTGATTGTATAGTGAATTTGCTATTATGGATTATTTGCGGAATACTATTTGAAAAGTATAAATGCAAAGTGTAAAACTGACAAGTTATCATACACAGCCACGTTACGAACCTAGTATTCAGTTATATGGTGGAGGTCGATTGATTACGATTCAAAGTAAAGAACTTGAATTCGACAATAATATGTACAGCAGTTATATCCATTTATATCCCTCTCATTAGCTTCGGGAAGTTCTATTCATAATAATTTACCATTAAGATCATACATACAATATATATATATATATATATATATATATATATATATATATATACATACATACATACATACATACATACATGCATATGGGGCCGCTCAAAAATTACCTAACGCCATAGGGGGGGAGGGGAGTACCGTGAAGTGTTATGAGTGTGACAGTGGGGGGGGGGGGTGCAGCCGTAAGTTACATGACTTTTTTTTTCTTTGCATCGTTTGAAAAGATGTAAATGCAGGACAAAAGAAACAGTAAAGATTCCACAATAGACTTTTATTAATACTGAGAATATGGTACTTATTTATTTATTATTTTTTTTGGCCATAATTACATGTTTAAAAAATATCACAAATTACACCCTTGTTTGTACTTCAACAGTTTCTACTATATGTATTACATGACATAGAGTAATATTACAAACTCATCCTTTTCTGAGCTCCGACATTCTCTGCTTCATGCATAGTATTACTTAGAAACACGTAACAAATTAAATTAATCGTCTTATAAACTTAAGCATTGTAAATCTGTGATTTCTTAATATCATAACATAAAAGTATTAAGAAAAACCTAAAGGTACTAATTTCCAGGTGTTAGGCTAGACTTTAATATATTATTGCATTAAAAAAATGAAACATGCTAAGGGGGGAGGGGTTACTAGTTGATGTTGCATAATTTTCTAGGGGGTCCTGGACATGAGTTAAGAGGCGTGACAAGGGGGTGAGGGGGTAAAAAAATGACCAGAAAAGGTTTTACATAATTTTTGAACGGTATATACATATATACGTGTATATATATATATATATATATATATATATATATATATATATATATTATCACTATATATATACTACATACACACACATATATATTTTATCCCATCACCATGGCAATTTTTACATAAATAAACATTAATCTACAAATTTCGTTTTAAATTCAAATCACTCTACTTTGAAAGCAGTGATTCGATCCCCCGGCAGCAACAACCCCTGACTTCTGTGGAGGTTGTTGCTGTTGGGAGATCGAACCACCAAGGTTCCGAAACAGTTATCTATTATAATTCCCCCTCAGTTTTACTCCCGAGGAAGAGTGAATTGGATATTTTTTATATGTTCAAATATTGAGATTTACATAGTCTAAATATACCAAATTCACTGCACACAAAGAATTTTTGTAACATTAAAAACAATGTATATTAGATGAAAATTTATGTAGTTCTGGATTTGTTGTAATGTTTTGTAAATGATTTATTGAATAAAAATTAAAGAAAAAAAATTCATTGTATTTTTGGAATAACTCCCACCTGCTTTATGTGGTGTGAAGATCATGTGGTGGGTTAATGTGGCTTTTCTTAGCAACATTCACTTCAGGGTGTGATATCCCTGCCTACACGAATTTGGGAAGAAGAGACTCTTTAACCTTGGCAGGGAACTCTTCTAGGAGGACACTCTGAAATCAAACCTGTGGGTAGAAGGGATTCTTTAGCCTTGGTAGGCAACCCTTCTAAGAGCAGGTTTCTGAATACAAACCTTGTTCTCCAACCTCAGACAGTGCCACAGCCATTGTAATGTGGCCTTCCATAGTATTGGATTGGAGTTCTCATGCCTGAGGGTACAATGAGGCATTTATCCTCCTTTTTGTTCATATTCCGGTTTTTTACGAAGTGTGTAGGATAGGTTGGTGAGAAAGCAAAAGATGCTTGGTGGATTATCAGGGAAGGGCCTTCGTCTTTACCTAATCTTTTCCTTATGAGCGTTTTATTTCTGATCCATCCCGAGTGTCCTTCCCCAGTTGCTGTGACAAACTTGGCAGATTTCTTTTGTCTTACAAGGTGTGCCGGCACAACTTTGGTGACTAGTTGCTAACAGTGCTTTTTTTCATGACGAAAGGTGACGTTTATTTATACTATAAACAGGATTTCTGTAAATAATGCACTGTAAATACTGTTGTTGTTTATGGTATAATTGCTTATTGTTCTGTTGTTTTCTTACAATGTTACTGTTGTTATGAGTTTTTTATTAGTTTTGACTCTGATTTTATGTTGTTAATCTTAATTCTTTCTGACGACATTGAGCTGAACCCTAGGCCTGTTACTCATTACAGTAAAAAAAATTTCAAAATACTTTACTCAAATATTCAGAGCTTAAGGTATAATTTTCTTGATCTCTAGAGTTGCTTTTATCTGAGACTCCTTTTAAGTAGCAACAAGTCAAAGGTCTAGTTTTCATCATCGTAAGATAAGATCCCACACACGCAAAGTATGGCTGAATACTCTAAGTTTATGTATGTGACTGTCTTCTGGTTTTGGAAAGGATTAGTATGGCTCAGTCACAGGATTCAAAAGCTTCATTTGTCATTTGTGGAGATTGTAATGCAAAGCACAGTGAGTGGCTAAATTCAAATTCCACAGATCAACATGGCCAGTCTGCTCTTGGGTTCTGTGTAACCTCCAATTTCTCCAGTTAATTGAGGAAACCACGCACATTTCTGGTAATAAATTAGACCTCATATTCACATATGTTCCAGCTATTGTGAAGTCCAGGCACCTTCTGGATGGACATATCTGTCAATCAGTATATTTCTAATTCCACTATTCCAAAAATGGTTTAGTTGAAATCCAGAGCCAATTTGGATCACATTATTGAAGCTTGTCAGGCACTTAATATCTATGATGCTATATTAGATCCTGATCCCAATAGGCAGTTAAATGAAGTGCTGAGGGCTATCTTAATTAAAAATTTCCCTATAAAGTTAATAAAATTTAGGACAAATAACTAGCCATGGTTTGATGATAAATGTAGCAGAGCCTACCATGACAAACAGACCAAATTCACCACATCGAGACAAAATCATTCAAATGAAAATTACACCATTTCTGTTGTCAAGCCATGCTGAAAATAAAACTTACCATATAGCCAAGGGAAATTACAATAATTCCTGAAGAGGAGACTTGAAGGAATTACTCAGCCTCATCTGTGGTGGACCAAATTGGCATCATCTATCTTTGGGTCATGCTTATCTTCCATTCCAACACTACTAATAGATGATGGTAGATTGGTTAATAGCCCTAGGGAAAAGGCTAAATTGCTTCATCAAGCATTTGAAAATAAGCAATCAGCTAAGGATGTCCCTCTCCCTAATACTTGTCATTCTGAACCTCTTCTTAGAAAATTTGCATTTCACTCCAGGAATGTTCGGAAAAGTCTGGATAACCTTGATAGCTGGGGTGGAGAAGACCCTGATGGTTTCTTCCCTTTGTTTAAAAAGAAAAAACAAGTTTCTAGTGCATGTCTCTTAAATTTAGTGGATTCTATCGATTTTATGTTAATGTAGTATCTTGGAAGTCACAAGCTTAGTGATTCAGTGTCTCTTCCAAGGAGTGGCAACTTACTTATAAACCTCAGAATCTTGTAGTGGGTGGATATGTTTTAGGATTACTTCAAGATTCCTTACAGGTAGGCAGCAGTGAGTTGCTGAGGACATGATCTTTAGTAAACCAAGACCTATTGTGTCTGGAGTTCCACAGGGCAGTGTTCTTGGTCCACTGTTATTTTTAGTATACAAGTGACATGGTTGTTGGCCTGAAAAACAAGATTGTTCCATCTGCTGATGATGCAACACTTGTGGGTGTAGTAAAGTCTCCCTTTTTGAGAAATGAAGCTGCCCTCAGCCTCAATCGGGACATGGACTGGATCAGGGAATTGTGCAGTCAGTGTGGTATGAGGCTGAACTCCAGTAAAACAAAGACACTATTGATTAGCAGATCTCATAGAAATTTCCCACCCCATCCTTCCCTTCAGGTGAATGGAACTTTACAGAACGAGTGTGAGGCTTTAACAATTCTAGGTGTAACCTTTGACTCATGCAAAGTTAGGTATTGTTTGTAAGGCCTCGTGTATTTATAAGTGATAAAATTAATGTAACATGTTTTTAGGTCATTTGAACTCACTTTACTAGAATACTGTTCTCCAGTGTGGATGTCTGCTTCTGCCACAGATTTATATCTTTTAGATAGAGAGGCTCGTGGTAGTAGGTTTCTGTTTCCTAAGAGTAGTAATTATGACTTGGACCATCGACAGATGGTCTTTTTTGTCATTTTTCATAAGTTGTACTACAACAGAGATCTTTCACATTCACAATTGATGCCTGATCCTTTTTATTTGCCGAGAGCAACCAGATTCGCTGAACAGCAGCACCAATATGCAGTAAATGTGCCTTGCTGTTGAACTTCTCAGTTCCAGAGGTCCTTAATTCCTCACATCACTAGACTGTGGAACAGCCTCCCGAGGAAGTCATGCAATTGGAACTCCAGAAGTTCAAGCAAAGCTGCAATACATAACTACCCTAATACTATTCTCCTTGCATTTTAATACAATTTATCTATTTGTTAATTTATTAATTTATTTTTTCATAAGTGGGGTCTCTTCTTTCTGTATTTCCCTTTACTGCACCTTACTTCTTCCTAATGTACGCCATATTCTTTCAAAGCTTGAAATTTCAAGTTAATGCCCCTTGTGGGCTTGTTCTATATGAATAGGTTTCATCATCTGAATATAATAATAATAATAATAATAATAACTACAGGCCTATCACCTGCCTACCAATAATGTGGAAGTTACTAACAGGTATCATCAGTGAAAGGCTATACAACTACCTAGAGGAGACAAACACCATCCCCTACCAAAAGAAAGGCTGCAGAAGGAAGTGTAGGGGCACAAAAGACCAGCTCCTGATAGACAAAATGGTAATGAAGAACAGTAGGAGAAGGAAAACCAACCTAAGCATGGCATGGATAGACTATAAGAAAGCCTTCGACATGATACCACACACATGGCTAATAGAATGCCTGAAAATATATGGGGCAGAGGAAAATACCATCAGCTTCCTCAAAAATACAATGCGCAACTGGAATACAATACTTACAAGCTCTGGAATAAGACTAGCAGAGGTTAATATCAGGAGAGGGATCTTCCAGGGCGACTCACTGTCCCCACTACTCTTCGTAGTAGCCATGATTCCCATGACAAAAGTACTACAGAAGATGGATGCCGGGTACCAACTCAAGAAAAGAGGCAACAAAATCAACCATCTGATGTTCATGGACGACATCAAGCTGTATGGTAAGAGCATCAAGGAAATAGATACCCTAATCCAGACTGTAAGGATTGTATCTGGGGACATCAGAATGGAGTTTGGAATAGAAAAATGCACCTTAGTCAACATACAAAAAGGCAAAGTAACGAGAACTGAAGGGATAAAGCTACCAGATGGGAGCAACATCAAACACATAGATGAGACAGGATACAAATACCTGGGAATAATGGAAGGAGGAGATATAAAACACCAAGAGATGAAGGACACGATCAGGAAAGAATATATGCAGAGACTCAAGGCGATACTCAAGTCAAAACTCAACGCCGGAAATATGATAAAAGCCATAAACACATGGGCAGTGCCAGTAATCAGATACAGTGCAGGAATAGTGGAATGGACGAAGGCAGAACTCCGCAGCATAGATCAGAAAACCAGGAAACAAATGACAATACACAAAGCACTACACCCAAGAGCAAATACGGACAGACTATACATAACACGAAAGGAAGGAGGGAGAGGACTACTAAGTATAGAGGACTGCGTCAACATTTAAAACAGAGCACTGGGGCAATATCTGAAAACCAGTGAAGACGAGTGGCTAAAGAGTGCATGGGAAGAAGGACTAATAAAAGTAGACGAAGACCCAGAAATATACAGAGACAGGAGAAAGACAGAAAGAACAGAGGACTGGCACAACAAACCAATGCACGGACAATACATGAGACAGACTAAAGAACTAGCCAGCGATGACAATTGGCAATGGCTACAGAGGGGAGAGCTAAAGAAGGAAACTGAAGGAATGATAACAGCGGCACAAGATCAGGCCCTAAGAACCAGATATGTTCAAAGTACGATAGACGGAAATAACATCTCTCCCATATGTAGGAAGTGCAATATGAAAAATGAAACCATAAACCACATAGCAAGTGAATGCCCGGCACTTGCACAGAACCAGTACAAAAAGAGGCATGATTCAGTGGCAAAAGCCCTCCACTGGAGCCTGTGCAAGAAACATCAGCTACCTTGCAGAAATAAGTGGTACGAGCACCAACCTGAGGGAGTGATAGAAAACGATCAGGCAAAGATCCTCTGGGACTATGGTATCAGAACGGATAGGGTGATACGTGCAAATAGACCAGACTTGACGTTGATTGACAAAGTGAAGAGTTGAAGAGAAAGAGAGGGAAAAATGGATAAGTAATATCAAGATCTGAAAATAGAAATAAGAAGAATATGGGATATGCCAGTGGAAATCGTACCCATAATCATAGGAGCACTAGGCACGATCCCAAGATCCCTGAAAAGGAATCTAGAAAAACTAGAGGCTGAAGTAGCTCCAGGTCTCATGCAGAAGAGTGTGATCCTAGAAACGGCACACATAGTAAGAAAAGTGATGGACTCCTAAGGAGGCAGGATGCAACCCGGAACCCCACACTATAAATACCACCCAGTCGAATTGGAGGACTGTGATAGAGCAAAAAAAAAAAAAAAAAAAAAAAAAAATAATAATAATAATAATAATAATAGTTCTGTTTTTTGATTGGGCATGGACGTGATGCTGAAAAGAAAAACAGTAACCTAGCTAATTTGTTTCCTGATATTAGGTGTTATGGAATTCTGCAATCAAAAACTGAAAAGACCGGGGTGTGAAGAACTAGGAGGTACAAAGAGTTATTGTAGCTGAGTTGGATGAGAGATGCATAGCTACTGAAGGGGTAGAGTTATAGCATCATGAAGACCTGTGGAGATGGAAGGTGTGTAAATGTGTTATGCATTCATATGGCTCAATGGAGTGAGTCAGGAGAAAAGGTTGCAATAATAAGCTTATTTGTTCCAGGAATGGAAATGAACTGCCCAGAAGAGTAAGTACTCAGGAGAATCTGAATTATCTGTGATCTGTTTAGTTCTTTTCACTCTCTTCCAATGGACTGTACTGATTTCTTGAAAAAGATGGTGATAGGGTAAGAGATGGCATACTTTGCAAATCTGTTCATTCAATTCTAGAAGAAATGAAAATGAAGAACGTTTTGGGAAAGTACTATAACAACAAACATCTTCTGCACTTTTTTCTACGTAACCTAGCCGTTTTCACTCAACACTAGGCAGGCAGCCACCTGCTTAGAATATCCGCCTAGAACAATTTGAATTAATGTATGTTTGTTTGTATGGTGTTTTTACGTTGGACATGCATCATGGCATGACAATAATAAATCTAAAAGATTTCAGTTTAAGTACCCTAACTTCACCTTGCCACCACTCTATAATTACCTGATGTGGTCCTGTCCATGTACAATGGGAGGTTCCACAGAAGGGCCTTTTCGTCCATGACCTTTTCATCCATCTTTTCTTTTACCATTTGCAAATTGGAATACATTCCTAGCATCCTGAAGTTCAAGCAAATGTCTGTTTGAAACACCCTCATTCAAAATAACTTACGATGTCAACATTGCTGAGGATAATCACAAGTTTATGTTAAGAGATGAGAACCTGCACTCACGCCTACTGCACCATATAAGAACATCACCCACCTATCAAGCGCAACTTAAAGAGATATGAAAATCTGATTTCAAGTCAAACTGCCTGCTATAACAGCAGCAGACTGTCACACTAAAGATTTTTTAATCTACACATGGAGAGGGAGATCATAACAGAATGCCGGTCACAGAACACACTGATCTTAATCTACACTATCTACAACACCTCCAACTTCTTGCTGAAGATTAAGCAAATTATGGGTTACAGAAATTAATGTGCACAGTACACCAGCCTTCCCATATCAGCACTTAATCCTAACACCATCCATCATCACAGCAAGCAGCCATTCCCCAAATTACTGTTTCTATCAAAGCAAACATTGCAGTAATGTGTACAACAAATATGCTTTCCAGGAAGTCTGTCAAAACCATTTTGGATGTCTCTGAGGAGGCCAAAAATGATGGAAAAGAAGAGGGACTCCCAATTTTATGAATATGAATAAATTTTTAACATGCATATTACTACATCAGCCATCCTTGATCTATGCCTAACGTCCTTGCCCACAGCAGCATTTATACTTAAAGGGCAATGATACTACTGTAAACCCGTACCTTCCTTGCAGCTATTCCCAGTATATCTTCATTCAATTTACAGCTACTGAGCAAGTCAGTTATGGCTGCCTTTCACTAACCACCACAACCCTGATTGGGATCACATAGAAAAGGCAATTTTGGGCACCAGGTTTATTTCCCTATACCTGAAACTGGAATGGAAGGGAGTTCCAATAGGTGGATCAACACGTACAGCCTGATATCCCCATTAACAGTGTTCTTAAGGGAACCATTTTTGATGGGAAGGTTGATACATTTAGTGAGGAATTTCTGAAGTTGCAGAAAACATTATTTAAAACCCAGAGATTTCCACTACTACTACAGGAGAAAATACTCCTCATCAAGTCTTCAGTCTGTGTTGGAGACGATTTTACATGTAATACTGATGTGACGGATGAGGTGATAGGTTAAGTCTATGTCTGTCTTTCAATAAACAGGACAACTTGATCTGTGAAACTCTTGGTCTGCTGGACCATCACAACCTGAGACTTCCCACTGACCCAGTCTGTAGTGCACCACTAAACAGAGTCAAGAATACAAAGTGTACAGCTTTGTTATAAACTATGACTTGACTTGGAAATTTAACAAACTTAGGTTGCCCTGAATGGGTGGCTTCTACAATAGGCACATTGGCTTGGTGATTTTGTGCCCTCATGAAGATTAATATGGGATAAAAGAGTTATTCTATTATTGTTTTTATATGAAACCTTTGGATCTAAAAGAAAAGTCAATTTTCCCATATCTCTGTTATTTGTCCCTTGCCTTTATCAATCGTGGTTGCTTGTTTGATAAGGTGGGAGATGAAGACTTGCTGGCATGGGACTAATAAAAATTTTGCAGTTCTTACTCATTCATTTGTAGCTACTTCAGATTAGGGTTATAGAGCACTAAGTATTCCAGGTTAGTAATTCATTAATATACTGACTTATAGTTAAGTGATCTAAGATTTTTGTTGACACAGTCCTATGTTGGCCATAGCCAGAGAAAGAGGGGTGAGGGTAAGCTCTCTCACTGATTAATTTTTTTGTACTCCAGACTTCTCTGTCATAACTGTTTAGACTACGGACGGTGCAGGTAACATCATTAATGTTAGTCCAATGCACGAACTGTCATTGCATCCAGATTTAAAGCAG
Organism: Macrobrachium nipponense; assembly: GCF_015104395.2. Lineage (NCBI taxonomy): Eukaryota > Metazoa > Arthropoda > Malacostraca > Decapoda > Palaemonidae > Macrobrachium > Macrobrachium nipponense. Next base: position 75,978,672 of record NC_061110.1, on the reverse strand, counting down.
CAGGAAACCAAAATTCGTTTGTCCAAACTTTAATTTATCTCAACACTATGTTCAAGGGTCTTTCAGTCAAAATTGTTAAATCTCACATTCTTCCAAATATACTCATGGACAGTTATTCATGTGACTTTTAGCAATCATTTGCGTCCGAGGTCATGAAAACCTTTGTGTGCCGATCCTCGTGAAGTATGTTCCTGCCCCTGTTAACAGTCATTGAATATTAAGTCTATTTGGTTGGCAACTCATGTCCATCTTCGTCTCATTCCTCGTAATAATTTTTAAGTCTGCAAACCACTGATGTTATGATAATTTCATTGTATCTGCTTGGCCCCAATAGGTATACACATTTACGCCCTCAGTGTTTGCTGCATAGCTCGATCCATATCGAGGAATCAAAGGGCTTCCGATTTACAGGGTTTCCCATGTTACTTAAGGCCTCCATTCTGTTATGCCGTTCGTCGTCAACGAGGCTTTCACAGAGAAGTCCCGGTGTGAAGCTTTTCACAACTTTTGAGTATTATTCTGAGCTCTGTTCCATTACTATCCTGCTATCAAGTGGTCTTGTAACACTAGTCTGGTGGCGCCCTCCCACATTTACTTTGACAATCGGTAATCCTTATATGACTCCTAAAATGCGTCCTTCTCTCTGCAGTTAAGCTCTGAATATTAAGCGGTTTTAATCAGAGATTTTACCAATGTTAGTTAATGAGTAGTCTAACTTATGTGCTGCTACAATACGGGTTATGTTACTGGAAAATTCTAAAAATACCAAACTTATTAACTAATTAAAGAAATATCTGTACATCCTGACATGGTAGTAATGAGTTACTCTACAGATATACCAGTTTTCTTTTTCGTTTTAATTTGTAAATTTTCGCATATAGGTATGTATATCCCTCCCTAATTGTTATTACCATTACATAAGAAACTTTAGGTTAAATCTTCCATCTTGTTATTCAGTGTGTAAAAGCTATCCAGAAAAAAATACTAGCAAAATACGCTACAAATAATTTAAGTGAATTGTGTTATCTTTTTTCACATAAAAAAAATTGCAACAACCCCATTAACAATGATAATCTCAATATAGCAACGGCTATTCTCACTATTCGTATTACTACTGTGCATCCTACCTTGAACGATGGACTAAAATTAGGAAAGTCCCATCAATCCCCAAAAATGTTACGTCTTCTGGCATAAAAAGTATAAACAGCTGTCTCTCTACAAGCCAAGTTATCAATCAACAATGTCTATGTTACACGATTGAAATATATATTCAATTACTGATTTACCTTCGATTCGCAAAATAGAGTAGGATTTTTTTCTGCTTCAACATACAACTCACAGACTTCTCAAAGGTCAGTTACCTCCCAGTAATAGCTGTGTGTGTGTGTCCGTGTGTGTGTGTATGATTTACATTGTAATTAACGTTCGGCTTGGAAAAAAAGGCAACTGCTAAAGCATTTTTCTTTTCCCGAAGCTTCCCAAAACCATAACACGTAGCGCTACACGTCACACTGCCACCATATACGTTGCATAATTACCTACAATTACGAGATAACTAGATCGAGCTACCAGGTAACAAGCGAACGATAACATTAAGGCCATTAGGACGATATAGGGGTGGTGGTGGCGCTGGAAGTGCAGGGATGGATGCTAAAGAAGGAGGGGGGACCTTTTCGTTGTATTAAACAAAGGGGGATGAAGCAGGTGGCCTTAACAGATCTTCTTTGGTGGTGTTTTAGTTATTAACCTTTGTGACAATGTGGAATCGAAAAACACTTCATCATCAAATCTCCACAATAAAACTAACGAATCTATCACTCACTGTCTTTCACATCACATCATAAACATACACACATGTATTGCAGATCCCGGACGATAAAGAAATGAAGCACACCTGAGGCCAGCATCTAACAGAAAGGTTCAGGAATTTGGGTATTACATCTGCTGCGAAAATTCGAAAGAAATCATGGTTAACTGATCATAAACCTATGAAAAATGAAAATGAAAAGCTACTGATCAATTCACCTCGTATATGTATATATACATATACATATACATACATAAAACAAAGAAAGGTTTCACTTGTTAAATCATAATTTTTGAGGATTTTTCTTTAACGCTTCATATCTTTTATATCAAAGCTTCTCTTCAAATACCTCTCTTCCTTAGCAAACCGTTTCTAGATCTTCCTCTCCTTCTGAGCTCTAGTACCTCAGAATTATACGAAGTTTTAAGATCCTTATCGTTGCCGAGTCTTTTCACGTGACCAAACCATCTCAAAACACTCAGGTCAATTCTTTTGGCTATACTAGCCTCTCTACCCACTTTTTCTTCATTACTCACCCAGTCAATTCTCCTAACGCTACTGAACTAGGCAAACAGCTCCATCTATAGTTCATCCTGTTTTTCCCTCCACATGCATACAACATTCACAATTCATTTCCACGAAGAAGCGTTGGCTCTGCAATATCATTATGTATTCTCATTTTGATTTCCTATGCAATAAAATTCTCTTCCCGGTCTTTTACACACATCCAGCTACCTTTCTTGCTTTACTTGTTCAGTTATTCGCCTTTTCTTTGATCATATCATACTTCATGTTCAATCCAACTTAACTATACAAATCAACAACTTCCAATTCTTCCACCATACATACTAACATGAATGGCTTCATCGTTCTGTTTTTCATTTTCCACTGATACCTTTACAAAAAAGTATGAAGAAATCAAGATGTCAAGATGACTTTTTGGCTAAATATTAAAAACATGTATAACATGAACGGATTCGCGGATTTTCATAGTATTTAATATAGGTAACCCACTAATCCAAACCTTCTACAGCAACAAAGCTAAAATAAGACTTGTATCTTAATGGCAGCTCTTTGGAGTTATTTTTCTGTACGTTCAACTTCATTATTGCTTTTATGTCTCACTTGTTACGTCCGCTTTATTGTTATAACTGTTGTATATATACTGCTGTATTTACAATGTTGTTAATTTTGTTCTTCTTATTTTTGCCTCTTCCTAGGCTGTCGTCGTTCCTCGGGTTAGTTAATAACACGTCTGTTACTATATCTAATAGCAGTGCACTAGTGGCAACAGTAATAGAAATTTTATTTCACATTCATTTCTATCATAATAGCTGCTCTCATTGTGTTGTAACTTCTTCAGTGTCTCACGAGATGTAATAAAAATTCAAAATATTAGCTATGCCCATCGAAACCATTGTACATAACGTTTTAATCATTATAATTTCTGTTATGGTTTTAGCTGTTCACACAATATCCTTCATGTATTTTGTACCGTCTCAATTGCATCTGCATTCATTATTATTATCATTATATAATATTATTCTCTAAACACAAAACAACCAAAAGCAAGACGACAGAGGAAGAGAGACACGACCACATATGTCTATATTTAGGAGACAGTAGGACTGGGCGTCGTCTGTTGACACAGCGCATGCGCCAATATTTGTAAACAAAACAAAGTCGAAGTTCTAACCCAATATAACCTTTAAGCCTCCCCCTTGGCCTCATTCTCCCCTTTGCCCATATCCCGACATCTTACTTCTCGTCGGCACCCGTGTCCTCCCTCCAAAATCCTGCTACAAATGAAGCTAATTAGAAAAGTTCAAAATACTGGAGCAGAACAGATATGTTTTGAAAGTAAACGCCAACATTTTTTTTTTTGTTCTTGGCGGAGGGTGACATCTTGTCCTAAAAGTTATCAGCTAATAATAATAAAGCAAGTATGATTAAGATATTTAAATATAGATTTTGTATGATAAAAGAAATTAAATATTCATTTAATCTCTTTCTCTTATTATAACTTACATCAGATAAGTTTTGTTTACAGAACATTTTCTCTCAACAGATCACTTTCTTTCAAGTACTTTACGATGTAAGCATTCAACTAAAAAGATTGAGAGAAGAATTTTTTTCTATTAATTCTTATTTAAAAAGGTGACATAAATCACCAATGAATTTTAAAAATCAATTCGTGGACAGTACTTTAGTTTAAAATATTTCTTTCTATTAACAACCGTACAGATATAAAACACGATTTCACAAAGGGGCAAAGATGACATAAGGAGAGAGTGAGTGAACAGAGCAAACTAAGTATTTTACAATACATTCGCTCATTCAGCTTACTAATTCTTCGCACTTACTTTTTGTGACACAACGAAATTTTCTTGCAAACCGAACTTGCCATAACAAAATTTATATACAGGAAATTCTAAATGAGAACAGTGATTTTCTTTCACTGTATCTATTTACACTTTGACGACTGACCCTTAATTCTGAAGAGCTT
>NC_061110.1:75946859-75969359 GCF_015104395.2 Macrobrachium nipponense | reverse complement strand
GAGAGAGAGAGAGAGAGAGAGAGAGATTGGTATTAGTGAGAAGAAAGAAGGAAAGGAAATTGATGGTTGGAGAGAGAAAGAGAGAGTAAGGGAAAGGAGCTTTCTCTCTTTTTTTTCTTTTCCATTTAACCAGACAGAGCCACAGCAACTCGTGGCCGGGTACAGCTAATAAAGATATAAATTTGGGTACCAATTCTCAACGAACCCATTGCAGCTGCAAAATCAATAAGTTCTTAAAGATGCACTATGTCCTTTAGTAAATCTGGTCTTTTATAACAAAATTATATTATTTAATACGAGAAATATCAAGTAAATTACACATCTTTAGTGTTACTCCTACCATGGTATTTTCATTTTCAATACATTTGTTTAAACAGAACTTCCCTTTTAAGGCAAGTCGGTTTCATCTGGTGGGCCAAATTGAAAGGTCAGATGCAATCACTCAGAGGTCACCGATAAAACACGTAATGAAGAGGATCATACCCACTTGTGAAGAGGAGCTATCTGTTATCAGATATTCTCGATACGCAGAGGTCATGAACCTTTCATTAATTCATTTGGTATCTTTATTGTTTAACTATCTGCCTGTGTTTGTTGTAATTTATTACTAGCTTTAGACAATAATAATCACGATCTTGGTACTTTGCTAAGTTCCTGGTATACTGATTAGTTAAGTTAAAGGTTTGGTCTGATCAGTCCTTGAATGGATAACCACCAATGGCAGTAAATATTTTTCATAGAGTTTCATTCAATGCAAGAAAACCATTTACAAGTAAATATATGTACACAGTCGATTTCACTCTCTGAAAACGAAGTACCTATACGAAGTAGCATATCACGTAGACAATAAAAGGGTTGGTGGATATAAGAAACCATGAAAAGAGACACAACTGGACTGTAGAAACTCATAGAAGGATGAACCTTTACAGTTTACGGAATACAATGTAAAATAATTTCAAAGACGAAAATAACCAACCGTACTCAAGAAAAGATTAACTGCACTGAAAACAACAATTCGAATTAGGCCTAAGAAACATGATTGAACGCTAAAGGCTATGTCAAAATAACTTGGATGAAAAGGTGGATATGAAAAAACCATATGACATGAAGACCAAGACACACACACAGAGAGAGAGAGAGAGAGAGAGAGAGAGAGAGAGAGAGAGAGAGAGAGAGAGGGCTTTCTAAAAGGGTTCAATGTTACAGACGGTCCAAGATTCAGTGAGGTGTGCAGGCTTTTGCGACGACCGAAGTAATGTGGGTGGATGGTGTGATAATGGCAAGGACAACAAACAAACAAACACCACACACACGCAGAGCAAAAAAAAAAAAAAAAAAAAAAAAAAAAAATGTCCTTCATTACAAAACTCCGTCATTGTTTCTATCACTGACATGACAATTGCGACATAACACAATTATATATGTATATATACATACATACATACATACATATATATATATATATATATATATATATATATATATATACATGATAGACAGTTAAAAATGTTCGGTTACAACAGAATTCCACTTAATAGAAAGGGGCCCATACATACACATATATCTTATATATATAATATATATATATATATATATATATATATATATATATATATATATATATATGATATAGACAGGTAAAAATGTTCGGTTACAAAAGAATTCCATCTAATAAAAAGGGGCCCATAAAATACCACCTTTCCTGTAACTTTTCTCATTCATCTACCTGAAGAGGTAGACAGCAGTATTTGAAATATAGTATTTTCTCTCTATATTTTGGCGTTTTTATGGGCTCATTTTATTAGATACACACACACACACACACACACACACACACACACACACACACATAGAGCAAAGAAACACAGAAATTTATGCAGGAAACAAAGTTGCTCTTCATATGAACCGATTCCCTATATTATCCTAGTTGCCTGGACTTCCTGAAATGAAGGTTATATAAAGCGTCTCTATTCCCAGTCACTTAATAAGAAAATGTATAAAAAGTCGCTGCAAAAAAGTGAAAAGAAAAATAAAATGATAAATTAAAAGAATCGAATCCTTCATCACGAGAGGGGAAAAGAAGCTGTTGTGATATCCGACGATGAGTCAGTGATCCCCGACCAGCATTGAGACGCCTTTATCATCAAATAAACTGTTAACCTAATCTGTAGTCAACTTCAAACTCAGGTCTTCTGTGATTTCAATCTTTTTTATCGACTCGCGACAGGATGTTATGATTCGGCACATACGTGACGTCGACCATCAAGGCAGCCATTGGTTTTGACAGACAGATGTCGCGGCGCTCGAGTGAGCCAACGCCCTAGCTTAGGATAGAACGAAGCTTTTCATTGGCTGAACGATAGTCATTTGTCTACCCACTAGAACGGTTCATGAAACAGGCTACTTGATTGGTACAGGAGTGGACGTCTGTCTGCCGGCATATCGCATTACCAATCTCTGATTGGTCAAGTGTCGGGATAGCCAAGAAGGAGCCATGCGGGTTGGTTTGTTTACATACGTGACGTCACAAAGAGTAACGCCAACGTACGAGTAAAGGTCAAACGGAATGAATGAAACTGATATCGTGTACAACTGATGTAATACGCCGCGACCAATTAATCAAAACATTAAGTTATTCACCAGGATTTAATTAAGCCGTAGCATTCGGTAGCAAAAAGGGATTCTAAAAACCTCGTATAAACCCCTAAATCTCCGCTGACACACTAATGAACATCCCCCTTACCGCTGAAAAAAGAAATATCTTGAGGATGGAATCAACGAGTCACCCTCCTCGCTATATTGGCACTAAAATTCAGCCTTGATTTAATCAGTTCGACATTTCAAAGGTCAGTCTCGCTTAATTCAATATAATATCAACAAGGGGAAAAGATTCATGATAGCAAACATTCAATCTCAATCTACTCTTTATGGTTTCATCTATCTTACTTTCCACAGCAGATATTAATGCACCATACAAATGCTCTCAATAAATTGAATAATATGTTTACTAAAGCTTAAGGCGTCTTCATAATCTTCCGGGACCTTTAACCCTCAAATGCCCGTGCCAATCAAGGTTATAATACAGTTACCAATATAATTAGTCTTAATAATGTATAAGGAATATAGTATTCATGCTAAGAAGATGAATGTCTGCGGTGTTACCCGTTTCAACGCACTTAATAATCAACGATGAGAGAAAACAGAACATGTACTTCTGTGTCTATAGGTACTACAACTGCAATAACAACAGCAGGGAGCCCACAATAATAATAATAATGAAAATCTCGATGCTTGTCTAGGAAGAAATCAACAGGAAATGGTACTAGCTCTTGTATCTACAATGACTTCCAGTAGTTATTTTTCATAAACAAGAGGATATAAACTAATCACAGCGTGACTAGATACCGCATGTGAACTTGTATAGAAAAGGATGCCGATCTTCAAGAGGTGATAGAAACATTGCAACCATCTCTCTCTCTCTCTCTCTCTCTCTCTCTCTCTCTCTCTCTCTCTCTCTCTCTCTCTCTCTCTCTCAGTGAATTTAGTGTCTCTCCGTTATGTGTACATGTTATCAATAAAGAGTGAAAATTGTGAGAGTGCGTGACAGAAACGAAGCAGATGGTCATACCACATAAAAACTGCAAGTATAAGGAAGCAAAATCAGGGGTTGATTGTTACATGAATTATGTATTATATAAAAGAGAAAAAAAATCATGGTACACTGAGAATATGCATAAAAACAAACATGTAGCCATATACAATACAGGCAGAAAGTGATATGTTGGAAACAAACAAATTATGCAACAATTCAGCCATTTTGAAAATTTGACTGCAATGTTTTTACAGATATTTTTACTTGGCAAAATCAAGAGATGTTCCCGCATAAAATTGTTATCGCATAATAACAAAAATCATTCAACGTCGCCTCTAACACTACGTGAATCAGAGGGACTCTGTGAAAGTCCGCCACTCATGTCTTTCATGTGATTTATCTTCCACAAATCTCCACTCATCTCCGAGATCCCTTCTCACAGTTCTTACCCAAACTATCTCTATTCCCTTTCATCACTATCATCAACTGACTCCTCATATTCTTCCTTTAGCTTTATTATCAAATTAATAAAATCTTTAGGATACCGTTTTATTATCATACCAAGATTCACGTCTGTACAGATATAGAGATCACACTTCTGTGTAATTTTTTTGATGTGCAATTTCAATCTTATTTAAGTCGAAATATTTAGCCTGACCATTGTTTGATTTGCCTAACTTTAATCTTCCAGGAAATTCCAACTGAAGAGAACCTTACTTGATATCTTTTTTTCTAAATATTTGGAAGAATCATCTTATTTCATCTTTTTTTTCTGATGTTAGTACTCACCTGTGTTCCACAGTTATTTCCCTCTTTTATTTTCACCTATAGGTATCTCATTAATAATCATGTCGGTTACTTTAACCCCAATGCTAATCTGAATACGTGGCTTTGGCAACATAATCCTTTATGATCATATATATCTCATCTTTTCTTGATATTCCTTTGCCATTTTCTACTTCACAGTCTTCGACCCAAGTTCGTTACAGGAAACGACGAAGTGTTAACAAAATTATTGACAAAAGCCATTCAGAGGTATTTGCAGGAATGGTGTGTCGCAACTGTTTTTCAACTGCACTTTGACACTTCCGAACCCTCATTATGTTCGCCAAGTATTTTCAGCTTTAACAGTTCCGTATTGAATCGTATTCGTCTCCCACTTATCACGACATAAATAACGTTAAACAGATTCCCAACACGAAACGGTATGTGACTGACAATGACAAAGGGAACAAAGCGATCCATTCTCTGAATCCATAGGATTACTCATTCCTTGAAAGTCTGTACATCTCTCGCGACTAAAGCTACCGGGCATTTCATTCCCAAGTTTAGGAGATTTTTTTGTACATTATTACAGGAAGTAGCAGCAGCAGCACAGCACAAACCGAGCCTAATATCAACAAGCAAAGAGAGGTTTAACGGACACATCCGGGATGCAAGACAGAATGAATGAGCAAGTTGCAGTTCAGTTCGACCTTACGATTTGCAACATCACATCGTATCGTGTCACAATGGCCTTTGATGGATAATAATTACTCACCTTTCGATGTCAGTTAAAGTCGCCAGTGCTTCGTAATCATATACCCAGTATTTGGACATTTGTTTGTTTGTTTTCGGTTATATGCTGGGTCAGCTTTTTTTTTTTTTTTTTGGTATATCAAAGAAAATACCAATTGTTCCGATAATTATTCAGAGTTACATTACCCATGCTTTATAGATAACTTGGCTCTTCTAATGTATACATGAGAGAACTAGTCACACGTGTAAAGCAGAATAGAATTTTAAATACATTATGACACATAAAAGTATTGCACTTTCCTCAACTAATTCAGTAAAACAAAATAACTTTGCATGGACAGTATTAACTGTCAATCAGATATTGCTACATACATTACTGGGGTTTAATCTAAGAAATACTACAAAAAATGGCAATCCGTCTCCCAGTGAACATAACTAACTTATCTAATGAGAGAGAGAGAGAGAGAGAGAGAGAGAGAGAGAGAGAGAGAGAGAGTGGACAAACAAATCCGGGGATACCAGGGGTTGACTGTTCGGTTGACGGACACAGTAGGGAGGAGCCAGGGTGGGAGAGAGAACCCATAAGAGGGACGAGATTCTTTAATGAGGGGGAGGGGGAAGGACAGGGAAAAGGGGGGGAAGGAGGGAGGGAGGGAGGGTCGTCGCCCTGACTACCGGATCATCTTGAGAGTTTGTTTTACTTATGAGTAATAAGGAAATAAGATGATCCCTCAGGATTGCCTGAGATGAATAGAGGGAGGAAGAGAGGGATTAGCAGGAGGAAGAGAATAATCGTAAGGAGTTGGCGGACAAGAAAAAGAGAGAAAATTGGCAAAATCAGATTAGAAAAAGAATGAATTGCAAATGTAGGGAGTGTGGTGGTGTACGAATATACTTGGTGTGGGACAGATAAGAAAACTGTGTACACAAGACGATTGTAACTTGAAGAAAAAGGTTGAAGTTTTTTTTTTTTTTTTTTTTTTTTGTTTTTTTTTTTTTTTTTTGAGGTCGTTAAGGACGCAAAGCGAGAGCAAAAGGAATTAAAAAAAATGATTTTCAGAAAATTATGTGAAAGCTATGAGAAAACCATGCAAAAATGGGACCATGTCAGTGAAAGTATAAAACGATAGGTAAAAGACAAAGTAAGAACGCTAGAAGTATTGCAAAAAGCAAAAGGAAAGGGAAAGGGAGTAAGGGAGTAATGAGGAGAAAAACAAGAAGGTATGAAGGAAAAAGTCTGAATAGGTCCCAAAGTCAGCAGGTGCCAAGAAATACGATATAAGGCTGACAACTTCATCCATGAGTTCTGCTGAGAACAGGAAGGTCTTTTCAATTTGATGCCGCTTTCTACGGAAAAAAGGTGATTGGAGTATGTATGTATGTATGTATGTATGTATATATATATATATATATATATATAGTATATATATATAATATATATATATATATATATATATATACTGGGAGTTTCAAAATTAGAGGCCCCCCTCCACAGAACAAGTGGAAAGTTAAGAAGTTTTCTGCTATAGCCTATCTCCAAGTACATTATCTTAGGTTTCTATTAAGCTATTTTTCATTTTACATTTCTTGTATTTTCAGACTGAGTGACGGAGTTAGATACAGCCATGGCTTAACGACTAGGAGGAAATCAGACTGCATACGGGCTATAACCTTCAGAGAGGCCAGGGATGCAGGCACATCCTTCATTTCACATTCCTGGATAGCTAAATACATAAAAAGAGATGAATCCTTTGTTAAAAGAAACTGGAACAAAAATCCATATGACTGTCATCGTGAAAAGAGTGAGAATCTTGGAAGGCCTGAAGTCCTTTCTCAGGAGTCAAAAGACATCATAGCTGAGGCAGTGGTAGAAATCAAGAAAGTCTTTATGTAAATTGGCACTTGGACTAGAAACAAAAAGGAGAAGAGAAGTTAGAGTTACAGAGCTGTATATCGTGAGTTGAAAAAAATCTGGTATCAAGCCATTTCATGTTATCAGCAAGCCCAACATCACTCAGCAACAGAGAAAAGACCATGCATGGTTTTGTGGTTCATTTCTTAAAGATTGGGATGAAGTGGACTTTCTCCATGTTGCCGCATCAGATGAATTCTTCATTTACACAGTCAGGAAGCCCAATCATAAAAATGACATCATTTGACCTGGAAAGTTGGATGATATCAGCAATGACGTTAGCTATCGCCAAATTGTGAAATTTCCTGAATGTTTAGGAATTTTCTCTGTTTCACAGCCAAAGGGTTAATGTGGATCATCAAAGAAAAAGGACAGTCATGTAATGGCGAATACTTCAGAGAAACTGTGCTTACCGGTAGAGTGCTTCCTTTCCTCAAAGATCCTGAAAATGTGTTATCTGTTGAAGAAGTCACATTTTTGCAATGATAAGGTACCATGTTTCAAGGCTCTTCAGAAAAAGGAGCTGCTTTGAAACAGTAGTATCAATTTATTTTCATCAAGTGAATTTCCAGGTAGCTCCCCTGACCTTAATGTGTGTGAAAACATTGGTAGTGTCTTAAAGGATCGTGTTGGAGAGCACACGGTGAACTATGATGGTATACAAAGCCTCGACGACCTGCAAAGAGAGGTGACCGAAGTGCTCAAGGAAATGGAGTTTCAGTCTTAGGTTTTTTGCGATTTGCTGAAAACATACCCCTCAAGAATGCAGGGTGTGGTACAGAAGATGGATGCCACACAAAATATTAAATACTCAGAGAGAAACTTAAATAAATACCTGTTCTGAATTACTTTTGTTTTTGTCTATATCAATTTTAGTTTTATGCTGTAGAGGGGGAGCCTCTAATTTCGAAACACCCTGTATATATATGTGTCTGTGTGTGTGTCTATAATATATATATATATATATATATATATATTATATATATATATTTTTTTAATATCTATATATATACATAATATATATATATATTATATAATATTATATATATATATATAGAGGCTGATTCCGTCAGAAAATATAAAAAATTGATGTTTATGAAATTCTTGACGTTTCTGAAGAAATTTTAAGATGAATGCTACTTACTCTATGCGGGAAAGCTGCTCCCACACAATACTCGTCTCTAGTGAACTATGAAGTAAACCTGGTGAACTAAATAAGATCTCGCTCAAAATTCCGATTTGCTCCTTTATGACATAAAGACTTCTAATCGTCTACTGGGTCTGCAATACCTATACATTTACTTCACGACAAGGCAAGTTCTTTAAAAATGGGATTATCATTTATAGTAATAACTGTACCCAGCTATTTGGTAGGCAAAGCACAAAAGCAAAATAACATAATATCTTCTGTTTTTTACCTACACGTTAACCTATGTTTCATAGAGTTACTCTACGACGAGCATAAGATTCGGGATATATTAATTTTTGTCCATTCTTACTAACTGCCAAAATGCATTTTGTTCTCGGAGTGTTCAGTGGAGACTAGTGCCGTTCCTCTCAAGGGACGCCGCTTCCTGAATCATGAATGGTCCTTTAACAAACTCGACTGAAAAAGGCTTCCGGTTTGCTGAAATGTGAATGAATAATAAACGACGTTCATATACCCAAAGTTCTAGATATAGATAATTCATAACCATGAAAAATAATGCTGCAAAAATGTCCTAACTTACCACCGTAAGCACATTTGATTTAATTTTTATTCTCATAAATAATACAGTGAACAGTTAGGTCATGTGATCTGTTCATTTAAGAAATATAGCCTAGTTTGTACCCCATGAGCAGAGTACAAATGTAAGTTTATCTTACATAAAATTAAAAGTAATATTGCACATAAGAAGAAGGAGAAGAAGAAAAAAAATTTTCAGGCATCCTGTTTTGAATATAATCAATGGTAACTGAAAATAACAAAAACTCAACAAGAGACAATTATGATATACTGTAGGTGACTAGTACATTCGGACCTATCTACAAACGGATACGGCATGACATCGCATTCAGTTCCGAAGCTAGTACACGGCAACAACTTAACAGGTACTAATGAAGATATTTAAAATTGTAATCAAACGAAATTAGGACATTATTTAGTCACGAAAACAGACTGTGGAAAAAATGTTGGGGAGTCTTAACGAATCACTCTTTGGATCTGAATCGGAATAACTTTTCGCATATATTACTTTTCCTGTATGTATATAAAGAAATTCTTAGTGAGAGTGAAAGGATATGATAAAAAAAAAACTATATATCGAAAGACCATGACAGAACAGGGACAGAATTCAAGGCGCTAGAAAGAGACTGAGTAATTAAAACAGCATCTCAACAGACAACCTCAGTAGACTCACAGAGAAAAATGACGGAGAATCGGAAGAGGTCGAGAGTTTGGGGTATTGGGTTTATGGGCACAAGGAGCTGTGCTCATGGAAGGGGTTACAATCAGGGGGAGGGATAAGGGAAGGGGGAGCAGTCAGGGGAAGGGAATGGGAAGTATGATGGTGGTGATGATAATGATGACAGTAGGAGGGGTTTGGTTAGGTGGAAGATCGGATGTGTTCGTTCGTTTGTTTGTGCTTCAGCGTGTGTGACTACGTGCTCTATCTATCTTTCCAAAGACAACATCGTTCGGGTGACGACACACTGCTTGGATTGTCTTCTCTTTCACCAGAGAGAGAGAGAGAGAGAGAGAGAGGTTCTTTTACAGCCTTCTTCATGGGATTTGTTAGGATATGTGGTTTCAAATCACACTATCACTGTCACGTAAGCAACTGTGTATTTGTATGTCGGGCAGCGCGCAGGCGCGTTTAGTCAACGTGATTGTTCAAGACTGCATAACTATGGCATTTCCTTTATAACGTTACTTGTTTGTGACCTCTGTGTTTTGTGACATCACATTGGATACTAACAACGCAGTTTCTGACACTCAATTATTCCATATACATTTTTGCCAATGCATTACTAATTTTTTCTCCCTATGTAAATCTTTTCAATTATATAAACAACAGCAACAGCGGTACTAATAATAATTTATCTATGGTTTTCATTTTCTTTACTTTTGCTCTCGAATAATACAATCTTTAACTTGAAGCTCAAGAGGGACTTTGTTTCAAGTGCATAAGCTCCTACAGATCAACAATTATTCATACCTATACATCACAATAAATTTATTTAAGCCAATAATAATAATAATAATAATAATAATAATAATAATAATAATAATAATAATAATAATAATAGATAAATTTGAATATGTAACTAACAAAAGTGAAGATGTTAGCGACAACTGCTCTCATTTCCGTTGATCACCCATGGGGGCACATCGTACAGTGGCCTCGCGCGGTACACTGCTAACGATACCAAAGGCTCTTTAAGGAGTTCTTTGGTCACTTATTGCGTTACTTTCAGCCTTTTCAATTCTCTTCTGATTTTATATTCTTCTTCAACTTAGCTATCCAACTTCTTTAAATTTACCTAGCTCCTATAAGGCGGAAACCTCCTGCTTGAGAGAATATCGATATAGTAATAATAGTAATATATAATAATAATAATTCTCATTACCTCTGGCAAATAAAGAAGTTAAATACGACTGTGGTTTTATTGACATTTCATATTTCACGCTTCGTCTTCTGTTATTTCTATATTTACAAAGCTTCGTATCTTTGATTTAATACACCACTTTGCGTTCTCTCTCTCTCTCTCTCTCTCTCTCTCTCTCTCTCTCTCTCTCTCTTACATTTCTTCCCTTAATTCGCAAATGGCAAACATAACAAACATGTTTAAATTATGAGATTGTAACTCAATACCTTCAATGGCGATCATAACTGAACTCTTCTCTCTCTCTCTCTCTCTCTCTCTCTCTCTCTCTCTCTCTCTCTCTCTCGTTAACTAAACGTCTTGATTTAAGCGTCCGGTGGTTAAATATCAAAGTAATATGCAGCTCAAATGGGTTGATCAACTAATTAAAACCCGTTACTGGGACGTGTTGGGTGTGAAATCAATTGAGTAATCATTTGAATAAATAGTTCAATACCCAAATCATGTATGAACGTGGCCAAACACAGATCCATATTCTAAATACCCATACATACATACATACACACACAAATATATATATATATACATATTATATATAATGATACATATATATATATAAATATAATATAGATACTATATATCTATATATATAAATAATATATATATATCTTAATATATATATACAAGTTTGAGTTTGTATAAAACGGTAAGATGTTAATTTACGGCAGACTTTCCAATTTACGGCAGACTTTCCAATCAACAAAGTTCATGTAACGTTGAGTTTGGTCATAACTTGGATGGGTGACGGAAGGGTTAATGAAATGGGGATGGAACTCCATCCCATCTCAGAGCGGAAGTTTAATACCGATTATTTTCTTTTTTGATGCAATGGGTTGGGTTTTGAAACAAAGGGTTTCATAACATAACTGAAACACACTGGCCCCCTAGGAAGATAGAAAATCACTGGCTCTGTATCATGGTAAGTTACTGGATTTCAAGTCGATGGTCCCTGTGTGCCTATTCCACGTGAATAGGTTTCATCTACTGTAATAATAATAATAATAATAATAATACCTGGGAATAATGGAAGGAAGGGATATAAAACACCAAGAGATGAAGGACACGATCAGGAAAGAATATATGCAGAGACTCGAGGCGATACTCAAGTCAAAACTCAACGCCGGAAATATGATAAAAGCCATAAACACATGGGCAGTGCCAGTAATCAGATACAGCGCAGGAATAGTGGAATGGACGAAGGCAGAACTCCGCAGCATAGATCAGAAAACCAGGAAACATATGACAATACAAAAAACACTAGTGACACCCTAGAGCAAATACGGACAGACTATACATAACACGAAAGGAAGGAGGGAGAGGACTACTAAGTATAGAGGACTGCGTCAACATCGAAAACAGAGGACTGGGCCAATATCTGAAAACCAGTGAAGACAAGTGGCTACAGAGTGCATGGGAAGAAGGACTAATAAAAGTAGACGAAGACCCAGAAATATACAGAGACAGGAGAATGACAGACAGAACAGAGGACTGGCACAACAAACCAATGCACGGACAATACATGAGACAGACTAAAGAACTAGCCAGCGATGACACATGGCAATGGCTACAGAGGGGAGAGCTAAAGAAGGAAACTGAAGGAATGATAACAGCGGCACAAGATCAGGCCTTAAGAACCAGATATATTCAAAGAACGATAGACGGAAATAACATCTCTCCCATATGTAGGAAGTGCAATACGAAAAATGAAACCATAAATCACATAGCAAGCGAATGCCCAGCACTTGCACAGAACCAGTACAAAAAGAGGCATGATTCAGTGGCAAAAGCCCTCCACTGGAGCCTGTGCAAGAAACATCAGCTACCTTGCAGTAATAAGTGGTACAAGCACCAACCAGAGGGAGTGATAGAAAACGATCAGGCAAAGATCCTCTGGGACTATGGTATCAGAACGGATAGGGTGATACGTGCAAATAGACCAGACGTGACGTTGATTGACAAAGTCAAGAAGAAAGTATCACTCATTGATGTCGCAATACCATGGGACACCAGAGTTGAAGAAAAAGAGAGGGAAAAAATGGATAAGTATCAAGATCTGAAAATAGAAATAAGAAGAATATGGGATATGCCAGTGGAAATCGCACCCATAATCATAGGAGCACTAGGCACGATCCCAAGATCCCTGAAAAGGAATCTAGAAAAACTAGACCCTGAAGTAGCTCCAGGACTCATGCAGAAGAGTGTGATCCTAGAAACGGCGCACATAGTAAGAAAAGTGATGGACTCCTAAGGAGGCAGGATGCAACCCGGAACCCCACACTATAAATACCACCTAGTCGAATTGGAGGACTGTGATAGAGCAAAAAAAAAAAAAAATAAATAAAAATAATAATAATAATAATTAATAAAACCTATTGAGAGGAAGATCAGAAAATATTTCAACATCAACCTGAAAGCAATAATCTTTAAGTGATAACTTATCATCTTTTGGAGCTTTATGAACCCGAGATAGTGTTACATATTGGATACGGACGACCAAGTAAGTAAAAAATGAAATTCAATTGATGTGGCTTAGGAATTGAAATTTCATAACTATAACTTTAAAAAAAGAAAAACCAGTGTCATCATTAGCATTAATACTGGTTCGAACAGAAGTATTACTAATAAACCAAAATCTTATAATATGAGAATCATCAATAATGTAATCATCGTCACATTGATAATATAAGCCGTCAGCACTTTGCATGATATCTCCTTGAAGGGGCAAAAATCTAAATCTAAATCACTGCAAGAATCATTATAACAAGAAGAAATTGATTAAATGTTAATGTCTAAACATTACATAAAAAATATGCCCATGATATGTTCGCATTATCCGGAATCAGATGGAGGAAGCAATCACATCACCGAACAACGTGCAGATGTAACTATGAATTTACTACGATTTCTTTCTCTCCCTTTAACATTTACTCAAGAGGAAATAAGAAGAGGGTTCTCTCTTGTTCAATAGAAAAACTTTCAAATGTATACGTCATCCACGATCAAGTGACTCCGGTAAAACAGAATAATAATCAGTTCTAATGAAAGAAAAGGAAACGATGGATAATCACACACACACACACACAAAAAAAAATAGAAGGGAAGGGCCGAGGTGGAGACAAGGGGAGGAGCAGGACTAAAAGACAAGCGCCCGATGTTACAATCACAGTAGGAGTCCAAGTCTCGCCCCTTGAGGCATGACGAGCTTATGTGTGACTTTGTTATATATTAGATGACATCGTTTTCTATGACGTCACATATATTCACCCTCCATCCATCCCATCTCTCTCTCTCTCTCTCTCTCTCTCTTCACAACCGAGGGATACAAGGGTTCGCTTCATACGGAGGGGAAGACTTTAACCAAGTAGCTAAGTGCCACTGAGTAAGTGCCACACTGCATGCCTGAATACCCCGGTGTTTTTAGGGGGTGAGGCCGAGGGGGGATTGGGGGTTGTTGAGAAGGGAGACGACTTATAAGGGATTGCAGAACTAGAGTAATTTGTTAGGGAATGAATAAGGGTTGGGATCACTTTACAATCGTGAGTTATCGCTGTTATTGTATCTACGATTGATTTATGGGCGATAAATGAATGGAGAGATGATTCTGATTGACGATGGGAATGAATGAATGAATGAATACGGCAGCGGGAAGTATCACCAGAAATATGAAGACCAGCAAAAGTCTCCTCTTCAGATCACCTACGATCCCGCCTCCTCCAGGGGGAGGGGAGGGGCCGTTTAGACACACTCCCACAATGCCTTTTCGTGAAACCTGATTAGCAGGTGTTCGGGGAATCTACGTATATGATGAAATTGCACGGGGATTTAAACGACTTGACTCTCAATTTCCATCACAGAAAGTTTTACAAAAAAACTCAACATACTGACTCTATATATATATATGACAGAAATATCAGATGAGTAACACAAGTATTAAATGAAGACAAACTAATACACAGACACCTAATGAAAAAAAACATGCGTGATAATAACAATAATAATAAATAATTAATAATAAAATTAATAAATAAATAATAAATTAATAATAATAATAATTAATAAAATTAATAGTAATAATAATAATAATAATAATAATAATAATAATAAAATAATAAAATAATAATAATAATAATAATAATAATAATAATAATAATAATAATAATAATAATAATATTAACCAAAAATCTGATAGATTTGTTCCACGAGTTACTGTATCACCAATATTCAACATAATCATTAATGACCCTTTACGCAAAGGTCAAACTATGAACAGTTATCATGTTTCATATTTCCTATGCTTTTAAGTTTTACACCCTAATGCTTTTAAGATTAAAATATCCGAAATTCCTTATCCTTCTACTTAATTATTTTTTTTTATCTTATGTCACCCAAATTATAACTTTCAAATCATAGAAAGTTTTACACGAATCGCAGATTAGATATATTATTCTATATGAAAGTAATGGAACCTGAATAAAGATTGGTCTGCAACCTTGAAAAGTACGACAAGGTCACTCAAACTAGGATCAAATGACTAGGTCCATCAGCGAGTACCACTATCCAGTATTATCAAGATCTAAACGCAATGCAGTAGGAGTAAAAATAATGATATCTCCCAAGTAGTAGTAGTAGTAGTAGTAGTAGTAGTAGTAGTAGTAGTAGTAGTAGTAATTGGAGATAGGAATTCAATCACTATCATCAGTAGTAGTAATAATGGCAGTAGTAACAATGGTACCATGCGTAAAAAGGCAACCATTTATATATTTAATACAATATATCATCCATACACGAGCTAATGTTTCTTTGAAAAATATCTCATTTGGATTTGTCTTAGTTCGAAGGAAAAATATAAGAATTTTTGTTCAGTCTCGTTTGAGAGAGAGAGAGAGAGAGAGAGAGAGAGAGAGAGAGAGAATCATGGTATGCAAATCTTATTACATTTTCTCAGTTAGCACTGAATAATTAGCACAAAAGGTATTAAAGAAGAGTATAAATACACAAGTGATCACAATAAATGATGGAATACTTAACAAAAGAGAAGATAAAAACAACTGCAAAAGCAAGGGTAGAATTGTCTTTCTTTGCTTAGCCTATTTAATTTGTAAGAAAATATTTAATGCAAGGAACCGAAGTACAACAACATAAATAGCAAGGAGAAATTGGAAGATCTGTATTAAAATTCACACAAGTATGAATCTTAGAAAAAGAAAAAGAAAAAGAAAAAAACCTTGACTGATAAATTTCAAAGCCAAACACGTTAAGAAGTCTCCCACGTTGGGAGACCAGCCGTAAGCCGAGTCCATCAACCAAAGCAAAGCTGATTAAAGTCTGATCAATCGAATGATTTTTATCCTGATTATATTTCTCCTTCGGCTGAAGCCTCGCCTGTGATTTATCGCAGGAGGCACACAGCCCTCCCTGTGACGTCACGCTCACCTCCTCTCTTATCAACACAGAAATGACACACAGACAAACAGTCTCGCAAATGCAGAGCTCTCACGTTGCTCGAAACGCAAGAGCAGATGACGCAGCTTCGTGTCAGATAAGCGAATACGTGACGTAAGGATCGACGGAGTATCATCTGTGTAAGCTATTTCGTAATTGGCGTAAAGTTCACGTCCGTCCTTTCGGTTTGTGATAGTGGCTTCAATGGAGTCTCAGGAAGCAGTACATCTGCTTGTCGTAAAATGATAATACAAATGTTATTTTTGTTTGAGATCAAGTTTGGCATCTGTTAGTCTCGATTTTATTTAATTCAATTTCTTCATTTTAAAAGTAGAACAATTTGCCGTTCTGTCTGTCTGTTTGGTGTCCTTTTGTTCATTGTGTTTGTATGTCAGTATGCTTATTGTCCTTCTATGCGCCTGCATGCCAGAAAAATAAATTTGCATTTCATTTATAAAAAAAAAAAATTCCCCAGTTTAGCTGCATTCTATATATGTTTCGCTTCATTTACAAATTCAAGGGCGTCTTATGATTTTCAAAGATCAATTCACATTTTTTCTAACCCTCTTTTTCAGCATCTGGATATTCAAAACTTTCATTAATTATAATCCCTTAAGCTAATCTATTCATGAATTTATAAAGTTATTTCCAGAAAAGCAAGTGCGAGCACAGGATTTTGACCTCTCTTGAGGTCTTCTATGACCTTTTCTCATGGGTTTGTTTCAGTTACATAAACGCGCGCGCGCGCGAAGAGAGAGAGAGAGAGAGAGAACATCCTTTCATATAATACAAAGCAACCATATCTTGTGTCCAGCCCAGCCTACACTGTGCAGAACAGCCTTTATTTGTTTTAATATAAAAGATCTACTGTAAAATTGTTTTCTGACATCCAAGGCTACCTCTTGTGAGAGCAAATGCTTCTTTCAAATTGTTTGACATAACCGTTTCATGTAGTCTTCAGGTATATACCGGAATAATTTTTCGGACAAAAGGTCTGAAAATTTTTTGTTACTGACTTCACTGCTAGATCTGTTATTCAACCGTACTGTATATAAATATCATAATTACTGCTCTTTTGATCGATACTAATATTGTCATGGTTATCAATGGCAAAGTCCTTAAGCCGCACCCTTTGAATAACGATGACATATATAATTCGGTCATTATTCGATCAACCGATCATTAATGAATGCTGAAAGTTGCCGTAATTTATAATTAGACATCATATATATGAAATTTGATACATTGCTTCGGATCCATGATATCCAGCCAATCGCTCAAATTTTGTTCATTTATCCAGTCACAAAACAAAAGTCACACTGAGCGTCTCTTATCATTAAATAATGTATCTATTTTTAATAGCATCGACTGACAATTGGCACATGTTCTCAAGTCGCTTTTACCTTTGTGATTCCTGATCCTTGATTCTTCACACAACTGTGCCGCCCAGTTGTCAGGTTAAATAAAGTTTAGTGGAAACTTAAAACAAATAATCTAGTCATTTATTACTTCACTCTAATTGAAGTATGTCGTCCAATCAGCCTTTCATTTAAAGTTAAGAAAGTACTTGATAAATGGGTTGTTTTAATTGTTATTTCATAACATTAAAACTCTCCTGATCAACTGTCAGCTATTGGAAAATAAACATTACCTCGTCAGTTTACCATTGCTTAATAACTGCTCGAAATCTCGTGTTGATATCACACACATCACTTCTCCTACGCTCATGCCACCTATACTCGGTTTTTTCCATCTGTCCATCCGCCTGTGGTGTTTGCGTGTGGTAACACTGCGTCCCGGGCTTTAGATAGTTACATTCAGCTTACATTCAACAATAAAAACAATATCCTATTTCGAATATTAACGGTGTAATTCGCATACAGTAAATTATTAAAACACTTTTCAGTTGCAAATGTACACCCAGATATCCTTTTATTTACCTAAAACTTACACATAGCGTAACTATTTAAAGCCCGGGGCGCAGTGTTACCATACAAAAACACCACAGGCGGATAGACAGATGGAAAAAAACAGAGTATAGTTGCCCTCTCACTTACTGACAATGGGTGAAAGACGACCCAATTACCATTTCTCTTGTCAGCAACTAATGAACATTAGTTTGCACTTCTTCCACATATATAACTTCAATAATCTGGTCTTGATTAGCTCTAAACAATTGGGGTCATCTGCTTATTTATTTACCATTAATGGTACGTTTTTTCAATCAGGTTTTCATAATACTATCTGCTCATATTCACTAAGATCTTGACTAAGCAAACTGGCCAATGAATCGTTCGAGTAGGATTTCCGGCAATTGCCTAACCACTGACACTAAAGTGCTCTTTCTTGGTAGTATATTTAATCAAGGACTGCTAAGCCTTTTTCTTTTCACATTATGAAATGTCAATAAATCTCACAGTTTCTACGTCGCTTCATGGCAATCAGTAGTGATTTATAGGTGTTATAAAGCACCCATCTAATTATCCCTTACTTCATATAATAACTTTTGGTTAAAATTCAGTATTAACACCTCTTGTATAGCAATTGTTACAACACTTTATTTATTTCGATCAACTGTTAAAGTGTTGTTCTAAGAATCAGGATGAAAAAAGTTTTGAAATCGCTCTTGACATCACCTGTTATCTCTACCCTCTCATTTGGAGGTACACGAATTGCGTCGTTTAAATCAGAATTATACAAACATCGATCTTCGAGGCCTGACGCTCTTAATGATTTGGTCGCGAGGTCAACAACGAATTGCAAACGCAATGACTGATATTATAGGTAACCATAGTAAATTTCTACATGACAGCTCTAAAGACATCGAAATTGACTATAAAATTTGATTGGACATAAAGGGCTAAATTTTTCTTTACTGTAATCAACAGTTTTTGAACCGACATTTCAGCATACTATACGATTCGGCGATCATCGGGCATTTATGCCACTCTTTCACTCCCCCGGAGTGAAAGGTATTGCAGCTAAGACAGTGATAAAATACAAAACAAAAACTTGGGAACTAGAAAAAATAATAATAAAATTTCAATGAATTGAGATAAAGAAAACAGCTTATTAAAAAGAGAAGAGAGCAAAAGAGACATTACCATATGCCTCATGCTGGATTTCGGGGACACGTAATATATTCCGGGGATCGCATTAACATAATTTCTACAAGACTTCCCATGACTAATGTGAACTCGATATCTACCCCAGGGGGGGAAAATCCCCCCTTAAGTGTAATGGGGCTGAGACAAAAGATGAGGGACACAATTTGTCAAATTACAAAGATCTGAATGAAATAGCATCATTATTGACTGAAATGTAACGTGCCCCATTTTGAAGGAGGCATTATTGCTCTCTCTCTCTCTCTCTCTCTCTCTCTTCTTCTCTCTCTCTCTCTCTCTCTCTCGCTCTCTCATCCCTCCTTTCTCCTCTAACTCTCTCTCCTCTCCTCTCTTCTCTCTCTCTCTTCTCTCTTTATATATATATATATATATATATATATATATATATTATATATACGAACTTAAATTTCTCATATAATATAATTTTATTAAATGGACGAACGCAATCACAATCCAGTATTCACATCCACACTTGGAGAGCAATAACTGGACCTAGATAGCGGACGCAAGTGCATGCTTTCCCCTAATGTTGTCACAGTTGTTATTTCACTGCCTGAAAAACACCCCTGCATGATTTTAATGACACAAGCAACTTGGCGATTTAATCCTAAACATATGGAGACATGAATTCGCTTAACGTGTGGAAAGGATGTGATGCCAGAACGTCAGCAAGGCAATGACCAGTAGCTATGGAAGGGGTCAATGAAATCTTGCTCAGATCGAAAATATGACGCACCCACACACAACAACCCACCAACCACCACACAAACAAACAACACACACACCACAGATAGAGAGAGAGAAAAAAAAAATGGGGGGAGGGGGCGTGGGAGAGACTGCTATTTAAAAATGTTATGAACATCGGAATATAACAGCTGCATTATTCGTGTGTTTTCCATATAGAATTTTACAATAATTACATGCTGTTAACTTTATTATTTTCTAGAGAGAGAGAGAGAGAGAGAGAGATAGAGAGAGAGAAGAAGCGAGAGAGAGAGAGAGTGGATGGCATGTGCACTTCATAAAACTGTCACCTATCCGTAAGGAGCGCAGTTTCAGCACTACATACTTCATACATGTTTGCAAAACGTTATCGAAGGAATGTTGTGACAGTCTAGTTGGGAGTGGAAAGATCGGTAGGGTTATAAAGGTGGGTGGGGGGGGGGGGGAATAAAACGTGAGGAGGGGTGGGGAGGGGAGGGGGAGGGGGGAACAGGAAATAAGAGGATTAAATAAGAGAGGATCAAAAGTTACTTTGAGACTGATAGCAATTAGTAAGGCCATCTTCCAGTGAAATGTGTTATTATATAATATACATACATATACAATATATATTACATATATATATATATACTAATATATATCCTATTATATATATATATATATATTCTAGAGGAGATGGACGCACACGATTATTTGAAAATGCCTTTCTTTACAAAAGAAATAAAAGATTCCTGTCAGAAACCAGGGAAAATTTACTGGAAAAAGTTATAAATCATATCGTGAGGGACGAATTGATTGTTCGACCCAAATGCTTATGGGAATAAGATACTACACTTCGAAATTAAACAAGCTCTATGTTAATAAGAAAATAAGGAGCCTTATTGCAATCCTGGCATATACGTATATCATTGCGTACTATTTCAGACATCACACCTGAGTAACAATACTTTCCATTCCGAATGATGGGAAAAGTGATAAAATTGAAAACGAGACTGCATTTACAGACATACTAAGAGTGGAAAGCTAATCTTTAAGAATGTAAATGGTGTGAATAGGTAAAAAAAAATTACGATATGATTTAATGAACTAGTCTAGTATGTCTGCTCGTCCCCCGGAGTTGACGGAAACATACGGACACAAATAAACTCATATGAGATGATACGCTATCTATGTATAACATGACAAACAGTAACTGAGAATGCATGAATAGGAGACTATTGCATGGCAATAGAACGCGAGGTTGGGAGGATGATCTGAGGAAGAAATAAATTTTTAATAAAAAGAAAAAAAAAAGCCATTGAGTGGAAGACAACTAAAAGAGGGCCGTGTGAAGGAAGCATATTAGTATTATTATTATTATTATTATTATTATTATTATTATTATTATTATTATTATTATTATTATTATTATTTGTCGTGAACATTTAGGTAATAAATTTTCACGGAACAGGATAGCAAATTCATAAGAAAATGGAAAAGTGTGCAAAAATGGTGAACGGCTCCAACAACAAAAAAATAAAAATAAACTAGAAACACACAAAAAACTCAGAACGAAGAGAGAGAGAGAGAGAGAGAGAGAGAGAGAGAGAGAGAGAGAGAGATTACCCCGTTGACGCCCTCCTCTAAGTGGATCCGGACATTTTTTGTAATAGCTATTGAAAGCAATGATGTCAGATCATACTTGTATGATATGAGAGAGAGGAGCCATCTGAAGGACGGATAGGAAGAGGCGAAGGAGAGAAGAGGAAGCGCGAGGGGGAAGAGAGGGGAGGGGGCGAGAGGAGTGAGCAGAGATGAGGAGGGGATCAGGAAAGGGAGACAGAGGAAGAGGGAGAGAGGAGGGAGAGGAAGAGGAGAGCGCGAGGGAGAGGCGGAGAGAGAGACATGGAGAAGAGAGGAGAGGATGAGAGAGAGAGGGAGAAGCAGGATGATGTAGAGAGACGAGAGAGGAGAGGGAGAGCTGAGAAGAGAGGATTGAGATGAGAGAGAGAGCCATGTGCAATTAGTTACTGAGTGAAAGCAACATATAGTGCAAAAACGAAATTGACAGGTGGAAACTAATCATAAAGAAGCAGACAAATGCAAACTTTGGAAAACGTCAATAGGTAAGACTGTTCGTCATCATCACACGACTTGGAAATAGTTACTGCAACATTTTCTTTCATCAGTAATTAGAAACGGTAATGTTGTTATTCTCTGCAACAAAATTCTTTGATCTTCCTATATTTGAACAAACATTATTAGCGGTCATACGTTTAAAACTTCTGTAAAAAGAATTACTGTCGCTTTAGCCGTTATATCTGGGTTTAGTTGGAGGAATTGAGAAGCAGAGCAGCTAACTGTTTCTTCATAATCTTGGCAGTCCAAAATAAAGCAAATTTCATGAATAAATCAACAACTTCTAATATATATTCCGAATTATATTTTCTCTCCTTTGTTTTCAATCGACCCACTGTTAGCTCTGTCTATTTGTCAAGACACAACAACAATTAAGTAGATGAAAATCCCCAGTCAGTTAAACCAATCTTGGTTCTTATAGTTAT
>NC_061110.1:75881859-75941859 GCF_015104395.2 Macrobrachium nipponense | reverse complement strand
GTCCACTTTTTATTTCATAATCGCAGACTTTTATCACCAATTCTACCGACGAACAAAGGATGCCCAGAGTGAGAATTCGAGGAAATACGCCTCGATTTCAGATCAGAGGAGACCAAGTTCAGCCTTAAACGTTAGATTATAGTTTATATCAAATGTAGATGGTGATAGCTCTTATATAAAAGTTTAAGAAATGAATAATATACGTACAGTTCCACCTTTGCTAATTATTACGGAATAATAAAAACTTAAAAGCAAGCTCAGCGAGATATTACTGCGGCGCTGTTTTGTAGCACAAACAGATGGTGTATATATATGTAAATTGCCTTGATGTTTAAATTCCATTGTGAATCATTCTACCTAGTCTAAAAGGAAATCATTTAAAACTATACCATGGCTGGAAAAGTCGGAAAATTGTAGATTGCTGTTGTTGAAGTATTTCAATCTTCCTGAAATATTCTGTACACAACCGTACAATCTTCCCCTTGACATTGTTACATAAGTAAATAATGGGTTTAGAGTTGACGCTAACCCAATACGGAATACTTCACTTTCATTTTTTAATGTCCTAGCGCCTGTCTTCAAAACATTCAAATTTAGACAGTCTGAACAGGTTAACACTGAGTCTGGTCAGAGCTTATCTGGGTGACCACCAATGGATATGAGATGGTAGGCATATAGCACCCCTTGCCATCTCTATAGCATTTGACAGATTTTAACGATAGAGGCGATCAGACACAAATGAGAACCGAAAAAGCTATATTAACAAGAAGTATTTATATTTTGATCATTGTTTCCCTGCAATTTAAAATTGCTTTTCATTAACAATTCCGTTTTGTTTTTTTACACTTACTCATGAAAACCCGTAATTTAGCGGAGCTGAAATCACTTATTCAGAGGGAAATTCAGGTTATTCAATACACAGAATTTTTATATACAATTCTAGAAGCAAAACATTTTAATTGGTGGCAACTTTGTCAACATAATCCGACATCATTTACTTTAGGCGAATTTTTTGTATTTTCAATTAGTTCCATGGAGTTAAATACTGCATATGTCATTATTCTCTGTAGATTTTCTGTTATGATATGCTTATAAAGCTGTTTATTTTTATAATATATTATAATTATCACGCTAGAAATCTTATGGATTGACAAAGTGAACTATGTCTTGACTAGCAACGTTACAAAACATTATTCTTAGTATTTCAATGACAAGTTTCCAAGCTCAAACACCTACATATTGAAACAATAAAGTTGAAAAGAGAAAGTAGCAAATGAAAAATACAAAATAAAGATGAAAACCAATACATGTATTTATGTATGTATGATGTGATGTAGGTATGTATGTATGTATGTATGTATGTATATATATATATATATATATATATATATATATATATATATATATATATATAGAACATAAATATATCGAGCTACAAACATCCTTTAATATCTAATTCGCTCTACCTCGGAATTAATATATTTTCATATATGTTTAACCGAGGGGGAATTTATTAAGCAATAATAGAATTGGTGGCCGACAGGCACGAACCATCGACCTCTCAATTCCAGGACTGGCAGTGAAGCCTTAGCCAACCCCGCCACCGCAAGAGATATAAGTTTATGCCGCCTCCGATCTCAAATACCTGCCGCGCTCAGGTATTTTTTGTTTTGGAGACTGCATCAAGCCCATCTCGTCCTCGGTAGCGTGGTTGTGCTTTTGCTCGCACGTAGTCATTATATAAGTCATATCACATTACCGTGATTCATATACATATATCGAACTACAAATGTCCTTTCATATCAAATTCGCTCTACCTTGGAATTAATATATTTTCATTTATGTTTAACCGAGGGGGAATTTATTAAGCGATAATAGAATTGGCGGACGACGGGCACGAACCATCAACTTCTCAATTCCAGGACTAGCAGTGAAGCCTTACCCAACCCTGCCACCGCAAGAGATATAAGTTTATGCCACCTCCCATCTCAAATACCTGCCGCGTCAATTCTATTATCGCTTAATAAATTCCCCCTCGGTTAAACATATATGAAAATGTATTAATTCCGAGGTAGAGCGAATTAGATATTAAAGGACATTTGTAGATCGATATATGTATATGAATCACGGTAATGTGATATGACTTATATAATGACTACGTGCGGGCAAAAGCACCACCATGCTACCGAGGACGAGATGGGCTTGATGCAGTCTCCGAAACAAAAAATACCTGAGCGCGGCAGGTATTTGAGATGGGAGGCCGCATAAACTTAAATCTCTTGCGGTGGCGGGGTTGACTAAGGCTTCACTGCCAGTCCTGGAATTGAGAGGTCGATGGTTTGTGCCCGTCGGCCGCCAATTCTATTATCGCTTAATAAATTCCCCCTCAGTTAAACATATATGAAAATATATTAATTCCAAGGTAGAGCGAATTAGATATTAAAGGACATTTGTAGCTCGATATATGTATATGAATCACGGTAAGGTGATATGACTTATGTATAATATAATAGTTAACGCCTATATATATATATATATATATATATATATATATATATATATATATATATATATATTATAAATATATATATATATATATATATATATTATATATATATATATATATATATATATATATATATATATATATATATATATATATATATTATATATAATATATATATATATATATAAAATATATATATACATATATATATATATATATATATATATATATATATATATATATTATATATATATAAATATATATATATAGTATATATATATATATATATATATATATATATATATATATATATATATATATATATATATTTTATAAAATAAATAACAGTTAACGCCGTTCATCGTTTTACACTAAGGCAGCCTTGTACAGCCCATAAAATCAGAGTCAGCAACGCTTAAGTCATAATGGATGCAGTATAACAGCCATTCTAATTATTACAAACAATTGCATATATACTATTACTGCCTGGAAACTCCATCCACAAGCTTATAGTTAAAAGGAGGGTCTCTAATCTGGTTCATGATACAATGTTTACAACTGAAAACAACGGAAGCAGATGTTCTACAAAGCGAATATCATGCAACGGTTCTTGGAGCAATGAATAATTTCTATTATGGAAAAAAAGGAACCAACATCGTTGGGCTGCTGACATCTGGACACAGCTCACGAGGCCAATAAATTCGAGGGTTTGTTATAATCCCCTCGCAACTACGGATCAACAGTGCGACCGATCTTTTAACAGTTAGTTGCCAGGCCACGATAATGAAACCTCAGACCCGTTGACCACGCCTATAGTATTTCTGATGATGGGATTACCTGAACAATGTAGCATAAGTATGGTCAGATGATTGTGTAAAAGTAACGTGGCCAACATATTTACTTTCTGACGGCATTTCCTGATAGTTTTTTAAGTGATGTGAAAATATAAGCTTAGCGACGAAGTTAGCACCAAATACCGCAAAATAGATACCCAGAATGTAAAGGGTTACCAATAAGAGAGCAAGCTAGAAAACGCCATGAACAGATTAAGCATATAGCTGCCGCGCCCAAGCTGCAAAGTTTATGAACGGCATCCGCATAGTTGTCATTTCGAAGGCAATGCTAATACCAATTTGTTCACATATTGGGTCATATCGGTCAAGATTCTTATAAAGGTACTTGGTTAGATCTCTAAGGAACATCAGAAGAACATTTTTGTCTTTTGTAAAGCATACTGGCTGGCAGTGGCGAACACTCAATATTCAGGCACCTACTTTCAGCGATTGCGAAATTTCTCGCTCAATTGGGAAATTGTGTTTAGACAACAAAAACAATAAAATGTGGTGCTTCGTAAAATGACACTGGTCAATATATTTATTTATTTTTTAAGCAGAACACCCATCTGGATCTTCTTGATATGAAATATCTGTTACCTTGGATCTTTTAAATGTCGCCTGAACGAAAAGGAAATTTTGTTGAGTAGCAGTTCGAAATGACAAGAATCAGTACAGGGAACACCATTCACTGACTTTCAAGACCTTAGGGCTCTTATACACGATACGCAGGCAAGCATGATTTTGGCGAGGAGTGTCGAGGTATGGTATCGAGGCACGCAAAAATTCAGCTCAATGGTAGCTGCCCAGGAAGTGTAGCAGGTGGTTCAGGGTTTCTGTCTACACGAGCAGTTTCCGAGCACAGCTTCGGTACCAGCTTTGAAATTATACTCGGCCCTTATGAGGAACTTCAGCTTTGTCCTTCGAAAAATTTCAGTTTCACTTCGTAGCTCTAACACATTTTCGAAAATTTGTGACCTGAACTTTAATTCACTTCTCTCAGAGATTAATTACCTCCGAAGGTCACCTAATAAAATATATACTCTAAATTTCATCCAACCCAGTCTACCCAATTCTTGAGATTACACAATTATGCACATACTCGGGAGGAAAAAAGAAATCTCTCAATTTCGTTGACAATAATAAACAAACGAATAAGTAAATCATTAGTTACCATAAAAAGGCAGTATTGACAAAATCTCTATAAAAAACTGTCTCATGACTTTATATGGTAAGACAGACTGGAATATCGAAAATCAATTTTAGACCAGAGCAAGCAGCAGACGCAGCTGTCCTCCTACGTTCAACGAGAAGCACACACATACCTGAAGTAGGATTTACGCTTTGTCATGTAGTAAATCTGATTCATCCGCAGGATAAAATAATTCACTTTACTTTCGTACCTACGATGAAAATTCCGAGTTTTGGCTGACCTGCTTTACTTTGCTTTCAGACGCCTAAGCAACGCAAAAGGGTCATTTCCTTTTCTAAATAACAATTTAACCATTTCCGTCAACCATTAATTTCCTAGAGTATGATAAGACATATAAAATATAAACTAAAAATTTCACAAATCAGTTACGTTATATAGGTTTTCTATGCATTCGTATGTTTAACATTTTTTGTAAAAGTGTTCACCTTTCACAAATCTTTATTGTTTACTGTAAGGAGAATTATAGAGTTGTACTTTTATAAAAAAAATTTTGGTGGTGAATCAGTTTTTTGTAAAATATTTCAACTGTCTTTTTCCTGCTTCTGAGCTGATGGGCCTAATTTTTTGTAAAACCTCATAACCCTGTTTTGATAGGTCTACTAATTCTTCAATCGTGTTGGATTCCAGGTACATACTTCTTCCTTTGTAATCCACATCTGTCATTTATATGCGCTTTCTTTGTAAACTTACTTTTATAATTCTTCAATTTGCTAAGTAAAGGACAAGACGTCGAAAGGCCTTGCAGAACTACATCGTTCCTTTTTCCTTCGTGAAATTTTTCTTTATTTATATATTCATCACGTTCCATATTTTCGTGATTCAATTATACATAAATACACAATATATATATATATATATATATATATATATATATATATATATATATATATATATATATATGCACGCACGTGAGTGTGTGCGCGTGTGTGGGTACCCTTCTAAATACTTGTACAGGACAGTGATAAGAGTAACAGAAAGACGACGAGCTACATTCTAATAAGCCAAAGAGCAGATAAATAATTGGTCACTAATGTTGTCAGACTTGAGTATGAGAATTCTGTAAGGTATCAGAGTCCGAAAGAGAAACACATCGGACAGAAAACGGAATAAAAAATAGTGACGTGAATTTAGGACCTTCACATTTTCCAGAAATAAAATCGTCCAATTTGTGCAGGAAAAAGTTGTAGGTACAAACACCGATCACAACGGTAAATTCTCTCTCTCTCTCTCTCTCTCTCTCTCTCTATTAGGGCCTGGCCTTTTCTTAATTCCCTCAGGGACAAACGACTCCTGTATCCAACAAGCCTTTTAAGGGAGAAACCTGGTTCTCAAATTAAGATAACAGCGACCGTTCTTCTTTTTCTCCTTCTTCTTCTTCTTCGGCCCCATGTGTTAAAAGAAGGTGACACACACCATAGCGTGACCCCAAGTGACCTTTACCAAACCTCCTTCGGGTAACCTCTGACCTCTGTACATTACCATGGGAAAACACTTCACAAACACTAATTTGATTGGAACAAGGTTTGTCGCCTGAGCGTTATCATCTTATTTCTCTCTCTCTCTCTCTCTCTCTCTCTCTCTCTCTCTCTCTCTCTCTCTCTATATATATATATATATATATATATTATAATATAGATATATAGGGTAGTAAATATTTCTACCAGAGAAAAACAAACAGCTGTCACTATCATGTTTACCTTTAAACTGGCGAGTCATGGATGAATACTATGAGGACGAAGCTCAAGGGCCAAGGTGTCAGGATATCATCATCCTTCCAAAGACAGCTGAAATCCGTATGTACGTATGTATGTATGTGTGTGTATATATGATCTATATATATATATATATATATATATATATATATATATATTCTTATATATATAATTATGATGTAGCCTGCGTGTGACCGCGAATACAAAATTTAAATGTTAAAAATCTAATAACACAAGAATTAAATTTTCACAGGGTTATCTAACTCACCGAGTGAAAATAAATCAAGCGGAGACATATCTGGTGAAGCCATATATGAAAAGGAGGAGGTGTATAAGAACCTTTCGTAAAGCCACCGATAAAAGACGAGAGAGAGAGAGAGAGAGAGAGAGAGCAGCGCTGTCCCAAAGGGGATTCAGAGGAGTTGGGGAGGGTACTAGGATGCCAACGTCCTTCTTTGACGACACGCAGGCCACCACACCTCGACAAAAAATAAGAGAGAGAGAGAGAGAGAGAGGAGAGAGAGAGAGAGAGAGAGAATAACTGTGGTAGAAATTTCACGCATCGTACACTGTGCGTAAAACAAACACACACACAGGCGTACGTACGAGAAAAATGGTTGTGAAAAACATGGCAACCAATCAATATATCTGTCACAAGCAAACTTACCGACAGTAACACTCCCCAACTAATGTGGTTTGTGACATGACGTAATGACGTGATATTCCGTTTATAACCCAACACGACCTTTGCCCAAAGTTTCTTATTTACCTTAGATTAGGACAACGAAATGAAACAAAGATTATATTCTTTACTGCAAAAATATGGCAAATACGTTATATCAATTATAGCATGGCGGATGACACCCGATCTTTTTTATGGTTGTTGGTTTTGATTAAACTTCTTTTTTGAGGTCACTGTCTATCAACTAAAATGATGTGCAGGAGGGCTGAATTATACATTACTTTGGTCAGTTTCAAGATCATAAAAAGTCACAATAGGACAACTGTTTATCATTTATGATACATACTGTACTATACTATATATGATTTGTGAGCAAAATGATAATCTGGAAATAAGTTGACAATTCTGAAAACAGTTTGGTCTCAACATCACATTCTTTAAGACCACCGAAAAGTTTGGTGGTAAAACTGTAAAGATGGCAAGTTATTCCCAATTGGTTATTCCAGTTCTGATACGTGCGACTTTGAGCTATTGTTAATGATTTGAGATTTATAACAGTTCACATTCACAACTCATGTAATGTGGTAAAAATTGTAAAATATATTTTACAATTATAAATGCCTACAATAAAAAACAAACTTTAACTCTTACTTCATTTTCGGGGCTCTGGGTACGAAAAAAAAAATATTTAAAGGAAACAGAAAAAAAACGTTTTTTAACTTCAGATATTTAATATTTCTTCAAAGGTGCAACGGTCATAAGGGAAATTTTAAATAATATGAAATTACCTTTTTTTTAACAAGAAAATCATTCCTGGCAGATTTCGGCTACATATATTCATTTAATGGTCATAATATGCATTCCACAACACACACACATGTCAGGGAAGCGGCAAAACCAAGCTACTTTGAGACTATGATTAATGATTAAAGATGGGCTATGTAAAAAAGGCTCGAAGACCAGACCTAATCTTGGTAAACAAATAAACCTAGTACGTATCCCTTATAGCTGCAGCCATACCCAAAGGTACACAAGAGTTAAGAACAAAGGTTACAGAAAAGGCACAACAGTACCTTGATCTATAGATACAACTAAGGCAGATATGACAAGCTGAAGTGAAAATAGTACCTATCATCGTGAGCCCACTAGAAGTCATCTCAGAGGACCTCAGGAGAAGCCTGGCTAGGATTGGAGGCAACAACCCTAGTGCAGGCTTGCTCCAGAAAAGTGTACCGGTGGCAACAACAAAGATAATTTGGGGAATATAGGAATCCTAAGAAAACGAGTAGAAAGTCATACACTAGATGACTGGAGTACACTGATTTACTGTCAAGATTGTATACGTTTCATACAGTGTGTGCACAGAAGTGTGGTCTCAGACCACAAGGTGATGCACAAGCACATATTTGAGAGGGCCTGTGACTACCTGCTGATCTTACCAGCCAAAACCAGTGTTGCAGCAGAGAGTGGCCTACAAAAGACAAAGAAAATGATATACAAGTGAAGAGTGATGTGTGCCCCTGTGCCATGTTGGCAGTTCTCCTATTATATACGTTTGTATTTGCAACGTACCCAGAAAATGGGGAATAATAAGTGATAAAAAAATGTATGACTGTTCTGCATAGAACTTTGATGAATATAGTGATAAGTTGCAAAAATATGAATAGTCTTAAAATTAAACAAAAAGGAAATCATTGTTGTTTTGACAAAAAGTGCGACCATTCCACACCATTACTGGGCTGAGAACTCTTGATGTTATGGTTGTAGGTTGTAGGTGGACAAAACAAAGGATATATGTGTTCCATAAATATGTAAAAATGACAATATACAAATTATGGGACTGTCAAACACATATACACAGAGCAAAAGTTATTTTTTATGTATAAATATTTGTATGCAAAAAATGGTACAAGACAAAGAGATCCTTACATATTAAAAATGATATATGGGTAAACATTTTTAAAATAAGTGAAAACATTGTATAAGGATACAGTGTAAGAAATTGTATATAGTTAAGTATTAATGTACAAAATACCAACACAATGGAATAGCAAACAGATGTGTGCAGTGATTAAAAAGTATACAAAATATTCAGATACCGATATATAATATACAATAGCAAAGAATGGTAGTGAACAAAAATATGCATACAAAATTTGAACCAATAAATTGTATGCAATTATTAAAAAATAATAATGTAAACATTGTCTGCTGGACAACTTGTATTTATTTATCATTTGCATTTATATGTACATTTTCAGTGTCTCGTTTCACTAGAATTAAAATTGTTTATTTTCCTTGACTGTACCGATCAAGTACACATTTTTTTTATTTATTTTTTTTTTAGTTGTTAATGGCAATAATCACATTTTGGAGGTAATGGGGAAGGAAGGTCTCAACTGGTA
Organism: Macrobrachium nipponense; assembly: GCF_015104395.2. Lineage (NCBI taxonomy): Eukaryota > Metazoa > Arthropoda > Malacostraca > Decapoda > Palaemonidae > Macrobrachium > Macrobrachium nipponense. Next base: position 75,932,508 of record NC_061110.1, on the reverse strand, counting down.
TGAAACCTGCTCAGTGATATACCCAGGTCCCAACGTTTTGTATTATTAATATAAAAGCTTGTTTTTCCGCTTAAAGGTAGGTATTGGCCTCTGTACGACATGGTGGGTGGGGGCGGGGGGTGGGTGGGGGTGGGGGGTGGGGGTGGGGGGGGGGTGGGGGGGGATCTTGTGGGCATCATTTCTGATGAATATGGAATGACACGCCCCCCTCAGTTGGCTTAAAATTAATGCATTTTTGGAATCGTTGTACACTTAGCAGGGACCCTCTGATGACATTTGAATCTTTCCATCTCTTGTGGGTGACTGGCATCGCCAAGAGGGAAGAACTCACCTGGAGAGCTCTTCCCTGTTGGGCTCCCTAAACACCAAATCAGCAGGTGATGCATACATTTATTGTTTAGGGGGCATACATTGACCAGGAAGTACACAGGGTAATTGGGCTACCTACCTAACTAGGGTCATCGCACCCTGCAATGAGAGTTTGAGGTGTCAAAGTGTCACTTTGAGGTGTCAGTGGTTCCTTTCAGACATGACATTGATGGCTGCATTGTAAGCTGTAGTGCCGCTTATTTTTCACCCTCGTAATTTGGCCAAGGTAGTCCTTACTTCAGTTGCGACGACTGGCCCTTTGTCAGAGGTGATATCATTGGGCATGGTGAAAAGGTTGACCCAGATGTTAAAAGCGCATATGTGTAGATGCTTGTTCTTGCTTTTGTCAACGGGAATTGCCTCTGGTCATCATGTGATTCTTTCTGTAACTGTGAACATGCACTTTAACCCACTTAACCCACAGAAGGCAATAGAGTCCCACTGTTTAAATGGAGATGGGTGAATCACTGTCTGTAGGAAAAGAGTTCCCCAATTCTGGATCGTGTGTGATGTATTACTTTGCTTGCCTGGCACTTGATGTGATGTTCTTACCACATTTTAATATCTTTTTCTGCTCCATGCCACATAAATTTTTCTTTCTGTTACCAGTTTGCCTGTTGTTATGCCACGTGAATGAGCGAGTCCTGGGATCAGTTGGACCACTTTCTTGGGTAAAGTTCTTAGCCCTAAGGGGGGGAGGGGGTGGGCAGGCTGCGCTGGTTCTGCAGAGTATTATTTTATATTATTATCAACTAAAAAATTCCTCTTCGGTTAACATATACGAAAATATATTAATACCAAGGTGAGAGAATGGAATATTAAAGAAATTGGTAGCATAATGCATGTATATGAAACACGGTGATGTGATAAACATTCACATACAAAATATGTTAATGCATGTATATGAAACACGGTGATGTGATAAACATTCACATACAAACTATGTTAATGCATGTATATGAAACACGGTGATGTGATAGAAATTCACATACAAAATATGTATAAATAAATAGAGGCTATATGTAACTTACGCATACACCTCTTCCAATAGTAATTAAACTGTCAACCGATGAAGAGGTGGTCCAGTGCTTAATCAACTCAGCTGCACATTTATTCACGAAGCATGAAAGCGATGCTCACGGAAAAGTTTTAACACAAGAACAACGAGAATCTATGGCGTTCCCGTAAATCAACTCTCAGTGAGGCAAGTTTCCGGCAACTATCACTCAGTCACACTCTTCTCACATGTGCACTAGATTTGAATGTGGGTCTTTACCTCTTCCCTTTGCAATAGCATAGATTTTCTATTTAGCATATCAACAATTATAACGCTTATGTATATTTTCATCAACAGTTTAAATTACGTTTTGTTGATCCTGTTTCTCTTAAAGAAGACGATGATGATGATTATTTTGTTATAATCATCTATTATAAAATTTCTTATCAATACATTGGTTTTATAACTTTTTAGCATAAGCGTATATATGTACGGTTCATAATTTACAGACAGCTGAATTTCACCGAAAAATCGTTTTTTAAAGTATAACAAGTTTTGAGGTCGAGAGGTAATGAACACAATGAACTAGGATGAACAAAGTGCAGCATTAATGATGCCCTTTCATGTACTGAAGTCTTGGCCTGAATAACGGTGAAGAACTACTTGACTAAAATTAACAACGATGACGCCTGGCGTTACTAAGCGTACCTCCTAACAACATTCAGGAGCGTAATTTCCATTAACGGGAATAGTGAAGATGATGATAATGAACATGAAGACTTATCTCTGAGTAAAAAAAAAAAGTTACAATAAACCTAACGGGATTATCGTGTTTTTAATTAAAGTAAAAGGCAAATTGTAAAAGTAATTGGAAATAAAGGCTACGACTTATTTATATTTATTAAATTTAGTGAAGTACAAAATTAATAATTATAAAGAAACAGGAAAAAATATTGAATTTAATGAAGCTTCAAAAATAATAAAATGTTACAAAAAATACAAACTAGAAATTAAAGGAAATCATGTTAAAAATGAAGACGATATTTTTTTCTCATAAGAGACAGGTTAGGAAGTATGTAACAGATGAAGAAACAAAAGAAATTAAAGCAGAACGTTGGGTAATATATTTTACCTGGGCAGCAATCTCGGGAGATGAGATGGAAACAGATACAAGAATGAAATTTGAGGAGGAGCAAAATGGATCCAAAAGATGAAGGGGGGAAGGAAGAGGAAGATAACATAAACGAAAAGACGAGGAAGAAAAACTGTGATAGCAGAAGGAAGATGAAGAATAAAAATAAAGAAAGGTATATGAGAGAGAAAAGAGAAAAAAATGGCGAAAAGAAAAGCGAGAATGAATCACTCTGAGAGTAAGAGGAGGAGGGAAAATACCTGATTTTACAATATATGTAAGTGACAGACACAAAAAAAAAATTAAATAAATAAATAAAACTGTAAATACCTAAACAAAAGACAGCACAAAAGATCGGAAAGAATGAAATTTGACCAAATATGGTGTTATTAAAAAGGTTCAAGCAAAGTTTATTATATAATTCCTGTCTGTTCGTTTCCATACGCATTTAATAGTGATTTCCTTAACTAATCCTACCTTTATATATATATAGTATATATATACTATATATATATATTTTATTTACTATATAGTATATATATATATTAATTATATATATAATATATTTATATTATAATAGATATATATATCTTATGATTATATATTAAATAAATAGAATATATATATAAATTATTATATCTATATATATATATATATATATATTATATATATATATATATATAATTATAGATATATTATATATTTATATATAGTATATATATATATAATATAAATATATATATGCTATATATGTATAGATATATTATAGATTATATAGGTATATATATATATATACTAGATATATATGTATGTATAGGTATGTATGTATGCATGTATGTATAGTACTATATGTATTTTATAGATCTTATATATAATAAATTACACGTTAATAAATATACATATAAATATATATATATATTTATATATATATATATATATATATAATGCTATTGCTATATAAAACATAAAACTACCGGAAACTACACATAAAGAATAAAACCGAAGTTATCGAATAACCATCCTTACGTCCCGTCGCAGACACATGGCCCTATCAGAGCATTATCTAAGCACAACACAGAGAAACTCGAAATAAAAGTGGGGAAAAAAGAAAGAAATCGAGATACTTCCAGCTGGTCCTCCAATGCTTTAGCTTGACCATCTGTGATGCGAAGGAGGGGGCTAATGGCTGGGTGAGTGTGTGTTGATTTTCGTGACGTATGACATAGAGCAAATCAATCACACTCCTCACTAATTGATTATCTCCGGAGGCTGTGTGAACAGCCTTCCGTATTTTCGTTTCGCGATGCAGCGATACGTTATGGATTTACAGAATTCTCTGAGAAACGTAATTTTTATTTGATTTCTTAGTTGTTTTTAAAACGGCAAATATGTAGAAACGAAGAAGTGCGTGAGAATATACATACATGCATACATATATACATACATACATACATATACGTGTATATATATATATAAAAAATTTGATTATGTGTGTGTCTGTGTGGTGTGGGGGTGTGTGTGTGTGGGTGTGTGTGTGGTAAAGCAACTTCGGATCTTAAGGCTGTGTAAGGATAAGCGAATCCGAAAAAGCGCGAAGAATTCTGGAAGTTATGGGAGCATCGGGGTCTATTACAATTAAATAAATAAATATATATATATATATATATATATATATATATATACATAGTATATATATATATATAATATATATATTCAGGTTTCTCAGCAAGGATTTTGGGATGAGGTTGTCAGTCACTAGCATTTTTCTTAACCAGAGCATACAGTGGAACTGTTTACAGCTGGTGGCTTCATTTATTATGAAGGAGAACGAGATTAAAGTCCACGGGGTAAACTGACAAATTCCGACGATGTGGCTGCATTCCGTATTACTAAGCCAATAATGAAACTCATTACCCATCATCTAAAGGTCCCTTATGCAAATATGGTACTTAAAATCGATGAAAGGGATGTCACTTGTTCGGAACGTATTATTGCCATTGGCAACAATTAGGTATTTATAAGATCAATGTAAACGGATCTATTGTAAATCCACCTTTTCCCAACATTCACTATACGATCGTACATAGCACAGAATAAGAGGGAAACTGGCTGTCATGAAAACCATCAAAATGGCATAAAGAAACCTCTTATGATGTAACAATAAAATAATTCTTTGGGGAGCATGATACATTCTTATTATTCTTTTCTGAGAAGATGGACATGGCAACCGTCGGCCCGGCGATGGCGATGGGTCTGCCTCTTCAAGGTTGGAACGTTAGTTATGTGATGGTTAGAAGATCAAAACCGAAGAAGGAAGACTGTTCGGAAGAAAAAGACACGGAAGACTTCCAGGGAAAATAATTTTGTAAATTTATGGGCAATCTGAGATATGAGATACTTGCAAATATTCGCTTTAATCTTAGAGATCTGAAGCAGATCCTTCGAAAATAAAGAAATTAGTATTAACACAACGAATAACTAAGACTAGCAATGACTCGCTTCAGTACATATCTTAATAGTACACAGCCAAAAATGAATTTACAGACATGTAAGAACTAAGTTGGGTAATGATAAAATTCTCTTAACGAGTCGAATTACTGAAACATCATCAACTGTATTCTTACTTTGGATAAAATACATATAATATATAGATATCTTTTCTCACATAATTCCGATCATAGGTTATAAACTTCGTTCATCAAGAAAATATTTCAGTCGTTTCTAAATGTTAAAGTTTGATTCATTAACAAAAAGAAAGTGTCTCTTATCGTCAGTTATATCAATCCTTTAGTGGAAAAATAAGTCAACCAATCAGTTATCGACCACAGAAAAAACTATAAATATCTAAAGGCGCGTGATTACTTCGAGAGTCACGTGATCGATCATCACTACGGGATTGCAACGAATGATTTGTCACTAAAATATAGACGAGTCCAGCGTTAATAACAGATTATCTATATTGGGCTGAAACTTATAATTTTTTCAGTATGATGAAACGATAATCGCCAAAATCTTCACGTGCAAATACATTCATACACAGTACGAGAGCATATCATGCCTAAAGAACACAAGCATCTGCTATGAAACGTCATTTTTAAAACATGTCCCGATTAATCTTCATTTCGGAAAGTTTTGATAGAAATATCCAATGATCCCTGACAGCTTCATCATCCCCATCTTCCCATCGGCTCATTTCGATCGCCATTTTTAAAATGTCAATGACAGTTTCCGATGCGTAAGGAATCGTGCAGCAATGCACTCTTGAGTGTGCAGTTGTCAAAGCAATGGAAGAGTGCACGTGCAATGCAAGAAAAAGTTTTCCTTCCCCCTATTTTTTTTTCTTTCTTGTCGGTGGGACGGCCAGCCTCAGGACGCGACGATGATAAGTCTATGAGTGGAAGAGAAACTCTTCTCATTAATGTGTAATGGACCTCAAACTCAGGGGGCATCTGTTGCATAATGAATGCACTTCCTAAAACCCGCCTGAACAAACTTTCTTAGTCAACGTATCTATTGGATATCACATTAAGTATTTGTGAATAAAACTCGGTATTCTGAAACTTCAACTGGGTTCACTTGACCATTTGCTCATAAAATTTTCAAGTCTGGTCTCCAGTTCAGACTTACAAAACAAACTTTTATTGTCACTTCAAGTTAGATATATTGGAACCACGAAACGTCATCACGTTTTTAAAAGAAGTCCTTATTACAATTTTAGTGGTCAGAACCCGCCCGAAATTTCGTTTCAAATTTTTCACAGCTAAACAGAAGAGAGAGAGAGAGAGAGAGAGAGAGAGAGAGAGAGAGAGAGAGACTTCGATAAAAAAAGGGCGTCGAATTCCTTCGGCGCAATCAAGTATTCTGTATAGCATATAATACTGTATGACACTCTCAGCCACGGCCCATAAACCTCTCAGCTGCGGCCCATGAAACTTTCAGCCACGGCACGGTGGTGTCAGTTAAATCGATGCCAGATGCACGATCATGGTTAACTTTAATCTTCAATAAAATAAAAACTACCGAGGCTATAGGGTTGCAATTTGGCAATCTTGATGATTAGAGGGTGGATGTTCGAACATACCAATTCGCAGCCCTCTAGCCTCAGTAGATTTTAAGATCTGAGGACGGGCAGAAAAAGCGCAGACGGACAGACAAATAGCCATCTCAATAGATTTCTTTTACAGAAACATAAAAAGAGGAAAAACTTAAATATAAACGCTTTATATAAGAAAAGTTTTCCTAAAAAGTTTCAGTTAAAATACATTTAAGAGTAAACAAATTAATAAAAGCAAAGCAACACACAGAAATTCAAAAGAAAAAATAAACATATAAATGAATGCATGCGGAATTAATAAAAGATGAATTTAAACGATTACCAACTAATGCAACAGAATGAAAAAAGAAAAAAAAATGCTGGTTCAGAAACTATCACTCTCTCGACGACCAATTATCAATATTTTAGTATGTTTTCTTTTTCGCTTTTTATCTCTCAAAAGTCATTTTTTTCATGAAAATTTATATACCTTACGAGCTTCAAGAGTGGATTGGCTCCATAGAGGGTACATAAATACCTAGAGTTGTGATCTCTATACAAATACTATGTAGTTCGGTGGTCCTCCACCAGGGCGGCGATGCAAGTGCTTGCGGCCATTTGTAAAGGTCTGGTAACCCTCTAATTCAATGGGATTAATGCGATTTTGAATTCTTTTATATCGTTAATGTTTAATGCGTCGTGTTTAGCGAATTCTAAGGATTTGGTGAGTTAGTGTTTAGTGTGAAAGTATTCAGTGAATGTTTGATGAGTGTTTAGGGCTTTAGTGAATGTTTAGTAATCTTCAGGGTTTTAGTGAATGTACTGCGAATGTTAGTGAATATTTAGTGTGCAAATATTCAGTGAATGATTATTGAGTGTTTAGGGTTTAGTGATTGTTTAGTGTGTAAGTGAAGTGTTTAGGGATTAATGAAGGTTTGGTGCATGTCAATGTTTAGTAAATGCTTAGTGTGTTAGTAAATGTTTAGTGTGTAAGTATTATGTGAATGTTTAGTGAGTGTTTAGGATTTACTGAATGTTAGTGTTTAGCGAATGTTTAGTGTGTAAGGATTCAGTGGATGTTTAGCAATTGTTTACGGTTTAGAGAATATTTAGTGAGTGTTTAGGGTTTAGTGAGTGTTTAGGGTATAATGAATGTTAGTGTTTAGTGAATGTTTAGTGTGTAAATATTCAATGAGTGTTTAGGGTTTAGTGAATGCTTGTGTATAGTGAACGTTTAGTAAGCATTCAGTGAATGTTAATTGAGTAGGGTAGAGTGGGGTAAAAGGCGCCCCCCCCTATTTTCTTGCTTATTACATATCATAGCAATTTAGTCAGCTGATCGGTGCAGCAACACCTTCTGCCTGAAGCTTTCTATACCAAACAGCCAGGGAGAACTAGAATGGGACACAGCCAGCACGCATTTTTCTTCTTTGGACACATTTCATGTAAGTATTCGTGCTATATCAGGGATATCCTGTGCGGACATCTTGTCAGTAAAGTCAGTACTTTAACTACAGTTACTTTAAATGAGAGCTAAGAAATATCTTGCAATGCAATCCAGACTTGAAAACTCAATTGAGGTACAGGTGGATTTAGCTTTCTTAGAAAATGGCAAGTGGGGTAAAAGGCCCACCACGCTTTGGGGCAAGAAGCCCATGGGGCTTTTTACCCCATCTGATCAGTTGGACGTGTAACAAGTGGTAAAAGAGGACAGACTACATCTTATTTGTGCAATGAAGGCAGCAGGAGTTTTTCTTCCTCTTATGTTTATATTTGCCCGTAAAAGGATGACTTCACTACTTATGATCGGCAGCTCACCTGGATCAATTGCTAGATGCACAGCAAATGGATTGTCTAATGCTGGTTGTTTCGTAGACTGGCTACATCACTTTGTTAAAATTGTTTAGCCAAGTCGAGCAGAAAAGCACATTACAATTCCAGATGGCCACCACAGTCACAGGACTTCAGCCAGAGAGAATGGAGAAATGTAAAGAAAATTAGTCTAGTCTACCTTTTTGACTTATGTCATTTTTGTTCTTATGTAGAACTTATCCGTTATTTCTTTTATTTGTGTTATATTTGGTGCTATATAAAAGTGAATTTATTTCTAATTGTGCTGCTACAGCTGTCATGTAGAGGAAGTGTCAATTTATTTTACAATTTTGCTAATTTCAGTTCCTATGAATACCAAAAAGTTCCTAGGTTTTACAAGAAACTAAGAACATTAAGATTATTTTTTTTATATTTTCCAACATTATTCTTGAATATTTTTGTGTGGAAGTTTGAATTTTTTATATTTAGCAAAAGTAGGCGTCTACTTTTCAATATAAATGATAGTTTTCATGAAGTACCACAAGGGGTAAAATGCCCCCTTTGTTCTTTTTTTTCAGGTTATGTTTTTAATATCCTAAATTGCTAACAGCTTTTCATGATTATGATCGTTGATACTCCAATAACAAAGCTTTCTAGAAATATCTCTGTTAGGTCAATAGCTGCAATACTGTAGACTATATAAGCATTTCTCCTTAAGGGGGGCTTCTTACCCCACTCTCCCCTATTTAGTGATTGTCTTGTGAATGTTAATAACTAGTGAATGTTTAGTGCGCAAATGTTTAGTGAGTGTTTCATGAATGATGAGTGGATGTTGATTTACTGTTTGGGGTTTAAGGAGTGTTTAGTGGTTTAATGAGCATTTAAGGTTTAGTGAGTATTCAGTTTTAATGAGTGTTTAGTGATTGCTTAGTGTTTAATGAATGTTTAGTATTAAAGCAATAATGAATGTTTAGTATTAAACGAGTTTTAATGAATGATTACTGTTTGGCGTACAGTGAATGTTTAGTGAGCATTTAGTGTATAGTGAGTTCCTAGTGAGTGTTGGATATTCCATTAGTGTTTAGTGTTATTGTGTGTGAGTGTATGTTAAGTATGAGTGTTTAGTGAGATTGATTGTATAGTGAGTTTTCAGCGAGGGTAAGTTTATTGTGAATGCTAACGTTAAGTAATTGTGCATTACTGTTTTGTTAGTGTTTAGTGACTGTTTGCAAAGAAAGTTTTGCAATTTAAAGGAACCATTTATGCTAGATACTGCTTAGATCCAAGAGCAGATGCTTAAGCCTTGACCACAATGGTTGGAGTCCTTAGGCCAACCTGTTTTTGTAAGGTAATTTTTCGCTGTGAAATTGGGTCCAATAATAATAATAATAATAATAATAATAATAATAATAATAATAATAATAATAATCATACTATAATGGGCGTACTGTCTGTCTGTCTTTCTGTCTGTCTGTCATTCAGTCACGGCCAAACGGCTGGTCAGATGGGCATGAAACTTGGCAGGGTGATGGTGGGGACCCCTAAAATGGTTTGTAATAGGGTTTCATCCAACCTACCCCCCTCCTTTGTAGGTGGTGGGGGTGAGAAGGGATTCCCTGAAACGGAGCTGTTTCTGGCCGTGAAACGAGGCTGGTTATTCCCGTAGACTTAGTTACTTTACGATTTTTCATACATAATTTCTGTACAACTTCCCCGGAGAAAGTCGCGAATATTTCAGCTCGGACACAATAGAAGATGAAAATTATCATCAATATCCGCAAGATTTTTTGAATAACTTAAATCCATTGGGACTGCCAGTGCACAAAATAACGTTGAAGAAGTACTGCCCGGTAATGTTGCTTCGGAATTTCGATCCTGCCAATGGCCATAATAAAAAGGAAACTGACAAGTTCCTACTTTCTACTATTTTTTGGAAGACACAGGATCATATGAGCATTTATCAGTAGCCATAACGAACTGACATACAAGTTGCATCTTTGCAGTAACATAATGAAAAGAAAGATACTTTATTATTCATATCACCGAGCAAAGTAATTGACAAAGAAACGAACCAATCAAGATCCCTGTTCCTTTAAATGAAAGTCACCGACGAGAGAGAGAGAGAGAGAGAGAGAGCCATTTAACGACATTAATGCACTACAATTTTATCATTTTATTTTACTATCGAAAAATGAGAGAGAGAAAGAGAGAGGAGATAATTTGTGATTTGAGAGCTAAGTAATCCGATAATCCCATCACCGTCTTCGTTACTTGACTTACATTGAGAGAGAGAGAGAGAGAGAGAGAGAGAGAGAGAGAGAGAGAGAGAGAGAGAATCATTAAATGAGGGTAAACAATAATGAATACGAACTTCTTTACGTTCATTGATCGTCCCTTCACTTACTTTAAGAGAGAGAGAGAGAGAGAGAGAGAGAGAGAGAGAGAGAGAGAGAGAGAGAGAATATCATTAAAAGAGGGGAAACAACAACAGCGTTCAAATGATCGTCCCTTGAATTACATTACGAGAGAGAGAGAGAGAGAGAGGAGAGAGAGAGAGAGAGAGAGAGAGAGAGAGATTATTCGTGTAATCGCCCTTATTTTAATATTGCTGAACAAATAGTACATATAAATTTTTCACTTCTGCAACCGTATTTTATCACCCATCGTAGATAGGTAAGTTTGCTAGTAATAATAATAATAATAATAATAATATCAGCACACTAATAATAATAATAATAATAATAATAATAATAATAATAACAATAATAACAATAATAATAATAATAATAATAATAATACTATCAATAGTAATAAAAAGATGATAATGATAATAGTAAAAAAGATAAAAAAAATAATTGGTTTAGTGAGCAGCTCCAATGAGCAGAGGGAAGGCGCTCATTGCTGGTTTAACAAAACCCCTCTGCAATGATTTGGCCCTGTGATGACACTCAGCAGTGAGGCATCATTGCCGTCAAAAGCGAGAGAGAGAGAGAGAGAGAGAGAGAGAGAGAGAGAGAGAGAATATGACTATTTTACTTACCATAACAGAAGAGAAAGACTTCCCAAATCCTCAAGAATCCCAATGGGAAAGCGCCCTTCAAGACACACAAGGAGGTGGACGAACGAATGAACACACTGGTTCCGTCTGTCTCCGGGGAAGGATAAAGACTTCGAAATCTAGAAGAGAAGAATCGCAGCTGCAGTCATATTCTCAAACCAACCTCAGCATCAAACGTCTTTTTCCTCAGCCTCGGCAAGAGACTCTCCCATCAAACACAACCAAAAATAAAAATACATTTTTGGAAGAAATCAAATATCTGGTTCATAAAAGGGACCGTCCAAAATCTGATGAAAGATACAACCTATCAGGAAGAATTTTGGGATCTCCCAAAAGACGTACAAGAACTGCAAACCTTGTTTCAAGAAATTATAAATTCTGAATATACATATATTCAGGAATTCCGAATATATATAAATTCAGAGTTGGAGCGATACAAGACTTCAGGAAACCGTATTAGTTTCGTGAGCAGCGCCAATGAGCAGAGGGAAGGCGCTCATTGCTGGCTAAACAAAACCCCTTTGTCCCTGTGATGATACCCCAGCAGTAAGGCATCGTTGCCGTCAAAATCGCGCGAGAGCGAAAACTAAGAACAATTTTAGAAGCAGATGGAAGAGATAGGCTACTTATGCAGGTGGAAGACGGAATACTTTTGGAAGAATTAAATGAAAATTCCTGAGAGGGCTAAACATGGCATAATTGCTTACATTGAAAAGACAATTCCTGAAAGGGCTAAATACGGCATAATTGCTTACATTGAAAAGACAGAGAACAAGGCTCCAAGAAGGAGAAAGGTCAAAAGAGCGTTCCTACAGGCACAAAGCAGAAATTTATATAGAAGAAGTTGCAGATCCTGAGGCAGAGGATGGCTGAGAGAAAGCGGAGAAAGGAGGCATGAAGGTCTGCAAAGAAGAGATACATGGAGACGAGGGCCAAAAGGAAGACTGGATACAAGAAGGAGACCAGAGGGCGGAAATGAGAAGAAGCCGGAAGCAAGTAAGGAAGATGATGGAGAAGTCAAATGGAGTTGAGGGATCCTCTGGAAGACGAATCACAAATGGAAACCTGTTTCAAGAAATTCTAAAAAATAACATCATCATCTTCAGCGATGGAGCGATGCAAGACTTCGTGGAACGGAAACCATATACCCAGAAACCATATTGGTTTAGTGAGCAGGGCCAATGAGCAGAGGGAAGGCGCTCACTGCTGGTTAAATAAAAACCCACTGCAATGATTTGGCACTGAGATGACACCCCATGCAGCATTGTGGCAGCATTGCTGTCAAAAGCGCAAGAGAGAGAGAGAGAGAGAGAGAGTATGACTATTTTACTCACAAGAACAGGAGAAAAAGACTTCCCAAATCCTCAAGAATCCCAATGGGAAAGCTCCCTTCAAGACACGCAGGGAGGAGGACGAACGAACGAACACGCTGGCTCCGTCTGTCTCCCAGGAAGGAGGAAGACATCGAAACCTAGAAGAGAAGAATCGAAGCTTCCGTCAGATTCTCAAACCAACCTCAGCATCAAACGTCTTTTACTCAGCCTTGACAAGAGATTCCCCCATCAAACACAACAAGAAATAAAAACAGGAGCTTTTGGAGGAAAACGAATGCCTGGTTCATAAAAGGGACCGTCCAAAATATGAAGAAAGATACAACCTATCAGGACGCATTTTGGGATCCCCAAGAAGGCGTACAATAACTGTAACCCATTTTCAAGAAATTCTAAATTCTGAATATTTATATAGAAATAGAAATTATATATATATATATATAATATATATATATATAATATATATATATATATATATATATATTATAATATATATATATATATATATAATTATTATATATATATATATATATATATATATGTATATATATATGATATATATATATATATATATATATATATATATATATATATATATATATATATATATAGATATATATATATTCAGGAATTCCGAATATATATAAATTTAGAGTTGGAGCGATACAAGACTTCAGGAAACCGTACTGGTTTGGTAAGCATTGCCAATGAGCAGAGAGAAGGCGCTCATTGCTGGTTAAGCCTCACTTGTTGGCCGAGTCGATAACTTCACTGAAGTCCTGATTTCTCCACTGTCCGCTGGCCGCTGCTTCGAACCCACGAGAGGACGAAATTATTATCAAATAAAAAATTCCCATTCGGTTAACATACATCAACATCTATTAATTTCGAGGAAGAGCGAATTGGCTATATGCGGCAAACGTTCAACTTTGTTAACATGGCAGAGAAGATTGAATATCTATTCTAATTATAAATACCTGAGTTCGAAAGTGATATGTAAGGTTGGAATCGGCATCAACTCAAATCTCACTTGTTGGCCGAGTCCATAACATCACTGAAGTCTGATTTCTCCTCTGTCTGCTGGGCGCTGGTTCAAAACCACGAGAGGACGCAATCATGATCAACTAAAAACTTTGTAAAGTTTTAGATTGTGCTTTAGGTTACAGAGTGTTAATGTGTCCTTTCTCTACATTTATAGAAAGACAGTAAATACCGCTCTAACTTCCATCTACTCCACTGTGCCCACAGGCAACAATCAAGTCTCCAAGTAATTTAATTAATTATTGCATTGTTTTGTATCCATTAACATAATAAGTGCCAAGAGCCCAGCCTAGAACGGCTCTGTGTAATTTACTCATGTGAGCAATGTAAATGCCTGTAATTAACTTAGATCCAGAATTTCTTTACTAAGCCCTTTCTTAAATTGAAATCCCCTAAAATAACTTTCTACTTTATTTGTGTTGGTTACGAGTGTGTTATTCTCCAGTCAGATGCAGGAAACCAATGTAAGCCTAAAGATAAGACACTTATAACATATATATATAAACATATGTGTATAAGCGTATATAAACACATAATATATGTACATGAATAAATATATATATAGATATATATATATATATATATTTAATATACATATATATATAAATATATATGTATATCAATATATATATATATACATATATATTTATATTATATACATGTACATATACTAGTGTTTATATACGCTTATACACATATGTTTATATATATATATATATATATATATATGTTGTAAGTGTCTTATCTTTAGGCTTACACTGGTTTCCTGCATCTGACTGGAGAATAACACACTCGTAACCAACACAAATAAAGTAGAAAGTTATTTTAGGGGATTTCAATTTAAGAAAGGGCTTAGTAAAGAAATTCTGGGTCTAAGTTAATTACATGCATTTACATTGCTCACAGGAGTAAATTACACAGAGCCGTTCTAGGCTGGGCTCTTGGCACTATTATGTTAATGGATAACAACAATTGCAATATATCCAGGAATACATAAACTTCAGATAGAAATAAGCGATATGCGAAAATGGAACATTACTTGTTCTTTACAAAGGTTCCGTCAAATCAGGATCCAGCTTAAAGCACAGGAAACCCACATGTAGCCTCCTAACACCGGGGCCTCGGTCACCCCCCCCCCCCATCGTCCATAGTACCGACCCATACCCCCTCCAACACACACAATGATGCACGTAGAGGCCAAATTAACCACAAATAAATGTCAATTTAGTCGTAACCAATGGGTGCGGGGAAGCAAATGTCATTACCTAAGCCATCCATCAATGATTAAGGGGCGAGGCGACGCTTTTGCTCTCTCTCTCTCTCTCTCTCTCTCTCTCTCTCTGTCATTTACCTTCAAACGAGTTTTTTTTTAATGGTTCACGACTAGGGGTAGTAAAGTTCATTTCTTTATCTTCCACCAACATAAACTAAATGTCTGATTATGTGCATCTTTCTATTTCCCTTTTTGTATTTGTAGTAGTCTATGAAAGCTATGAAAACTTGACACTGCCCCTTTCAATCCTCTCTTTATTACCTCCAGCATTATCGCCTTCCCTTTCGCACCCCGTTTGTCTATGTCATCTTCCCCACTGAGCAGGTGAGATCCATCGACAGAACCCCTTTCCTATATTACCAACTCCAAGTTTTTGGTCGAGTTACTTAGAACAGAATATAGAATTCGGGCTAAAGGCCAAGCGCTGGGACATATGAGGTCATTCAGCGCTGAAATGGAAACTGACGGTAAAATGGGAGGAAATCCTCGCAGTTGCAGTTGAATCACTTGTTAGGAGACGGAAGAAAAGTGAGACGGAAGAAAGAAAATAAGAACGGAAGTCAAGGAATGAAGGGGGCTGCAGCTAGGTACCGGATAGACGCCTCAAAATTCCTTAAGTATGACGCTAAGTAACTCGACTCCCTTAGGGGGTTAGTGCCTACAGTGCACCATATACGGGAGTCAAGTTACTTAGCATCATTCTAAAACATGCAAACTGGATATTTAAGCTGAAGCTCAAGTCTACGGTTAAGCTATAAACATGGAACTCGGTCTATTGCTAACATTTCTACTTCTTACTATTGTAATTATGGCCACGCCTGTCTCAAGCTGATGAGTACGCCTATGATAAATACTTCTGCTCTCAAACTGGTGACTGTAGCAAAGTATTTCGCCGCTCAATCATGAATCAGGAGATTCAGTATTAAGTTGGGTTAGTTTAAGTAAGCCTAGTTTAGCATTCATCCCTGTAATTATAGGTTAAAAAGAAAAACTAACGAAATAGTAAAGGTCAACGTTCTTTTTAATACGGAGTGATATATCTACCACCACCATCATCATCATCACTACCACTCATGTCTTTCCTATGCTTTATGCATTATCTCCCACTAGCCTCCTTTCATGTCCAGCCTCCCATCTCGTGAGTTCTCATCGAAGTTGGTATAATCTTCCAATTCTTCTTGTGCCATACACTATTCTACCCTGGGTGGTATGAACAGCATGTCCATCTCTTCTGCATCACTATACTATTTCCCTTTGGTGTCATTTCATTCTCTGCTCTGCCATCCGACTCCTATGTTCCTCTTCGAGCTTTATTCTCAAATTGGAATTTTTGTGTGTGTGTGATCCATATCCACCTAACTATACCAATCATACTACACTATGTTTAATCTTACGTTTTGTTTGCAATTCAGCCTGCCTAATGTTTGATTTGCCATTTTCATGCTTTCACTAAGCTTCAACTCAAGAAAACCTGTACAAGATATAAATTGTCCAACATTTTTTAAAACACCCCATTAACGTTTTCTCCATCTTCTGTTGTTCAATTCTGCGGTGGATACTATGTCCTTTTGTCTGTTTTCCTCCAGTTTCTGGTATATCTATCAAAATTATTCCCTTCATATCTTTTACTAATGTCCTCACATAAATGCTAAATCAAGTGTTGTCTGCATGCAAAGAATAATGAAAATAATCACAAATTTATATAGCACGTACGATATGCTAATTTTCCTATTGAACATTCCTTCTTCTCAAAGTTATTTTAACGTTCACTTCTTTTCACGATATTTCATTAATAATTCTGTTGGCTACACTAAGCACAAATAACACCCACTATATACAGGATGCTTCGAAATTAGTGGCCCCCCCTCTACAGCATAAACTAAAATTGATATGGACAAAAACAAAAGTAATTCAGAACAGGTATTTATTCAAGTTTCTCTCTGAGTATTTGATATTTTGTGTGGCCTCCATCTGCCTGTACCACAGCCTAAATTCTTGATGGGTATGATTTCAGCAAATAGCAAAAAAAGCTGAGACTCAAACTCCATTTCCCTGAACACTTCGGTCACTTCTCTTCGCAGGTCGTCGAGGCTTGGTATACCATCATAGTTCACTGTGCGCGCTTCAACACGATCCTTCAAGATACTACCAATGTTTTTACACACATTAAGGTCAGGGGAGCTACCTGGAAATTCACTTAACGAGAAGAAATCGATACCACTGTTTCGAAGCAGCTCCTGTGTCTGAAGAGCCTTGAAACATGGTACCTTATCATGCAAAAATGTGACTTTTTCAACAGATAACACATTTTCAGGATCTTTGAGGAAAGGAAATACTCCACCAGTCAGCACAGTTTCTATGAAGTATTTGCCATTCCATGACTGTCCTTTTTCTTTGATGATCCACAGAGAAAAATTCCCAAACATTCAGGAAATTTCACAACTTCATCCAACTTTGCAGCCCAAATGATGTCATTTTTATGATTTGGCTTCCTGACTGTGTAAATGAAGAATTCATCTGCCGCAGCAACATGGAGAAAGTCAGCTTCCATCCTAATCTTTAAGAAATGAACCACAAAACCATGCATGGTCTTCTCTCTGTTGCCAAGTGATGTTGGGCTTGCTGATAACATGAAATGGCTTGATACCAGATTTTTTCAACTCACGATATACAGTACTATAATTTCTCTTCTTTCCCCTTTTTCTGTTTCTAGTTCAAGTTCCAATTTACGTAAAGACTTTCTTGGTCTACCCACTGCCTCAGCTATGATGTCTTTTGACTCCTGAGAAAGGACTTCAGGCCTTCCAAGATTCTCACTCTTTTCGCGATGAGTCATATGGATCTTTGTTCCAGTTTCTTTTAACAAAGGATTCGTCTTTTTTAATGTATTTAGCTATCCAGGAACGTGAAATGAAGGATGCGCCAGCATCCCTGGCCTCTCTGAAGGTTATAGCCCGGATTTGGTCAATCCATCTGACTTCCTCCGAGTCATTAGCCATGGTTGTATCTAACTCTGTCACTCAGTCTGAAAATACAAAAAATGTAAAATGAAAAATAGCTTCATAGAAACTTAAAATAATGTACTTGGAGACAGGCTATAGCAGAAAACTTCATAACTCTCCATTTGTTCTGTGGAGGGGGGGCTCTGATTTCGAAACATCCGGTACATTACTCTGCTTGTTTTTCCATATTTTCTCTACCTAATCTTGCATTTCATTAGATTTCATTTCACAACCAAGTAGAGTAGTTAGTAAGTTCTACTTTGCATTCTGTAGATCTTCTCTGATATTTTTCTAGTATTACCTTGCGCTTTCATCTATTCATCAGAGCTAATGTTTCACCTGATATCCCAGGTTTCCATCAAGTTGTCTACATCGCATTACTTCTCTAGTTAATCCAATCCTAAATAATTATCTGCTACTCCCCAGATATGGTTTTCAAAACTGCAGATCTGTTTTGACATTCAGTTAAATGCCTTCCAACATCCTTCAATACTGTTCAATCTCCAGTTTCCCTTTCAATGTTGGTCACTGTTTCAGATGATGAATCATAGCTTTCTGACATACTCTGCCTTTTAACGTTTTCAACTTAGACCTGTCGGTTTTTCATAGTTTCTGAGATGAGCATTCAACCACCCTAACTCAGGAGCTATGAATTTCGGACAAATAATGATCGAAATCGTTCAAATCACAAACATACACCAGAATGACCATAATTTTACACTAATCAACAGTGTTTCTCTATAAAGTTTACCGAAGTACAAAATACTGAACTGACCTTCCAGAAACTTAACAAACTGCAGTATTCTTTACAGAGAATCTATACAAGCACTGGCCAGCAAAATCACAAATTGAAATTAGCCACAGTGGTGCTGGAGTATCGAAAGGACATAAGGCTACAACCACATGACTTGAAAGGTGAAGCTCAAACAAGAAACCACAGATCAATCACTTGGAGAGAGTTCAAGAGAGTTCAAAATCTAAATAGTCATAATAGAGATGGAGACAAAGAAAAGGAGAGAGCTGCTATACTCACAGGTAACCTACTGACTGCACTTGTTCCTTCTGGATGCAACCAACTGGTTCCTTTGGAAACAGGAAAAGCCACACGATGACACAGAACACATAACAATTAGTTTGGAGATCAAAAACTGGAAAATGATACATATCAACACAAAAGTGTCAAGTGAAGCGTTTCAGAAAACGAGAGAAGGCAAATTATCAAATATTTCTATGTATATGTACCATTTCTTGAAGCAACAAATCAATATATATTAAAATGAAATTCTAGTAAATTAGAAAACTACTGTTCATTGCACTTATGTTACATGTATATTTGTGCATTTCTTTGGCGGCATAGTATTTGTATAGAAATGATAATTGTGGTAATTGTATTTTACACGTTAACATAAAATATCCTTCTTATCATACATAATGTTCACAATGTGAACACATTTCCAAATTACATTTTAGAAGCATTTTACTATATACGAATCTCTCTTATTTCACATGAGCCTGTATTATGCATATAAATAGGATAAATGTTCTTATGATTGATAACAATACAAATGGCAGTTTTCAGATAATTAATGATAACACTATCTGAGCATATTAGAACTTATTTGCTTGACCCAAAAAATAGAAAAAACTATGCTTTTACAAGCAAGAAAACTGGATCCCCATTTACCATTATCTAGCTATTATATACATTATATAAATATTATGAGAGACACAGGAGATACATATTTAATCTAGAGGTGCACAGCTTTCTCAAGAGACCAAGAACAAAACTAAAGACAACAACATACCCTGTAGGCAGTAACGGACTGTTATGGTGCGTCAATACCTTGATAACCTCACACTTACCTGTCGGAAGAAAAATACCCTGTTATTGGTAATATTATTATTCAAACCATTGAAAAACTTTAATAACTATAATAAAAAAAAAGCTATTCATTCGGAGAGGGAGCTGCCACAGAACAGAAAAACAATTATTGAAAAAACAAACAGACTAGAGCAATTAATAAATAAAGATAAATCATCGGTCTGAAAATATACACGTACATCAAAACAATGCTAAGACAATAACCTAAAGATCAGGTACTATTTCAAACTTATGAGTATAAATATCAGGACAAAATACATTACAAGAACGAATGATGGACCTTTGGTAAAGTGCACCGTGGCAACCTGGAACCTCGGTACGATGTAAATGTTGAATCTTTGCAAAGCCAACAGCATGCACTACTTCTAGAGATGAGGCACTAAAGGCGATTGTAAAAGCTAACGGTGGGAAAAACAGGATATCTTTAGGTGATGGTCAACAGTGCAATTAACGCTGCTGAAAAAGAAATTTCCACTCTTTGCAATTTCACCAATAAGGCAGTTCCCAGAGGATTCTTACTAACCAGAGAAGAGAACAATTTTCCAAAAATGATAGAATGTGCATGCTGACCAGGTCCTGGAGCAGAACAATACCTTTTTTTGCAGCAACTAATAAAAAAATAAACCCTGAATTTGGAGACAACACCAATTATTGCCAATGTTTTAAAATAATTAATTCCAGTCAGCAACGCAAATTGAATCATAAGACAAGCAAATCATTGAAATCTGAAATTCATCAAACTTCATATTCTTATCCTAATCATTATCACACTGATCTCTATTTAGTGAAGTAGCAACTTCATATCGCATCTGCATGGGAAGTGGGCAACAACATGAGTTACATCATCTGCAAAATGTATTTATACTAAAGAATAGCGTTCACATACTGTCAAAAATGACAGTAACATAAAAGAGGGTGCAGGGTGCTAATCCCAACCTTGGACACATTATGAACCGTTCCGAAACTTGAACTAAGATACTTGCGTCCTACATACTTATGCCCGACTCACACATTGGGAATTCACGACTGTACGTCGTAATCGCCCAAAATGTGCTTATTTCAACGCCATTACGATGTGATTAAGACCAAGTCGCCAACTTGCACCGTGAATCGTAACCGCGTCGCCGAGCTTGGCGACGTCGCCAAGTGATGGCGGACGCGCCACACCACCCAACACATACGCGGTAGAGTCGCGACAACTGTCATTTGTCGCCATTTCATTGCACACAATGCAAAACTGATGCAATGGCGCTGCGACTTATGCAATGGTATCGCTAGTAATAAAAATGCTGTTATTGTGGACGTCTTCTTCTGCTTTATATATATATAATATATATATATATATATATATATATATATATATATATATATATATATATATATATATATATATATATGTATATATATTACTCATTGACATTTTGCATGAAACAAATAAGCACAGCTGGCCCTATACATGTGGTCACACCGTTTTTTTTTTCCTAGTTTCAAAAATATTGTCAGATGACGATGACAAAGTTCTACTTTGGGGCGTAAGTAGAAAGGAGAAAGAGGAAATCAGGGCTCAACCTCATTATATGACAAATGCTCAAGACAGGAGTTCTGCTGCTGCTCAAATATTTGATGTGGACCTTTTGGAACTTCGTACATTTTACAGTGTCTAAAGAGCCCTTCATTGTACTACATCATTTGGTGGGCCCCAAGCTTTTTAAAACGCACCAAACCTATCAGCGTTGCAAAAAGGATTTTGACAACACTTAGGTAAGAGCAATAGTTTATTGGATCACCATACATAACAGAACATCTTCTCCTGACCTATGTGACTGGTTGCGGCAAGGTGAGCAACTTATTTCAGGAAACTGGTTGTAGCCTATACGTAGCTGTGCATGGTACCTAATTTTTTTGATGTAATATCCTAATTATATATGTTACAGGATGATGTTTAATTATTCTACGTTATTCGAGTGACGGTGTAGTTTGTGAATAAAAACATACAAAAATAGGGAAGAATTCATCCTGTTGTTTTTATAAACAGGCATTTTCTATTTGATTAACACCATCAGACCAAAAAGATGCGTATTATGTACAAGTGTAAGGAAAAATATTATTCGAAACATCGGGTAATAATGTAAATAAACAGACGGCTAAATAAAAAAAAATCATGAGAAAAAATGAAAATACATATCATCTCACACGAATTACTTCCAATATAAATAATCAAAAACAAAAGGGGAAAAACGTATATTACCTTTTTAAAATTCTGATCATAAAAAAAAAACCCTAAAAAAAAGAAAAACTTTTCTGAAAAGGTTCCTGCCAAGTCAGATGATCCTGCTTCGCAGGAGATAAGGATCTCTGAAAAGGAGAAGCAGCCCTTCGGATGGAAGCCAGCGATTGTAATCCATATAAGTCAAAGGCATGACTGGAACAAGCACAAGATCAATACCCGTGGAAATCAACAGGAACAATCTTACGAATGCGTGCACGCAGGCACGCAGAACAAGCAAGCCCGCTAATGCCCGATGGCAGATAAGTTCGCAGGGGGATATAAGCATCACACAAGCGAAGGTGTAAGAAAACAAGGGATATCAAAGTGAAATTGATTAAGCGAGGAAGGAGTCGGCATTTTCTTAGGCTTTTATGAGGTAAAGATGGATGACTGAGTGAAATTAATTAAAATTTCTGAGACTTATTTGTAAATACAGTAAAATTTGGTATTACGAATGTTTAGATTGACCTGAAATCATCGATTTACAAGCAAAGAATAAAAACGCACGAGAGAGAGAGAGAGAGAGAGAGAGAGAATGTATTTAAGATAAGAATTGTAAATAAATATAGAAGCACAGAGCGTTTTTTATTACTAACAATATTTTAAGCAAAGAATGCAAAGTAAAATTAAAGAAAATAAAAAAACCGTTAAATCTTGAACACTGTCCTTCCAAGAATAGTTAATAATAATCGAATAATAATTTCACTAACATCATTAAATGTTCACACAAGATCAATCGGAGTTTCTCTCGCGAAAATTTATAAAAATTAAACAATAAATAAGAGAAGAACTTTCACGTCCCTTCCCCAGCAATGATGATTAATTATAGTTTACCGAAACATTTTTTTTATATACACTTCGTGATGATCCTGAATTAAATGGGGTTGGTGTGTGGCTTGAAACAGAGTCCCCTGCCTCAACCCCCTTTCATGAACGAAAGATTACGTAATCCGTCGCTCGCCTCTCTTCGCGCCCCCCCCCCCCCCCTTATAAAGATACAAAGATTAATGCGATGATTGGATTTGGTCGACATTCGTCTTCCACAACCCTTCGACAATCTCCCTTCCTATTTCAGTCGGCAGAATGTTCACAAACGTTCAGGAGAATTTTCAGGCAGTCATAAGTCTTGCAAAACCAACGATACATTTCGATCGTCAACGAAAATCAACAAGAAATTCATCTCCGCTGCTATTGATGATATAATGATGACATATGACGAAGTATAAATAAGTATGTGATAAAAAAAAACAGCAATCAGAAGGGAGTGGAATAATAAAAAAGAATTATGAAAAATATGAGTGAAACGTTAGACAATATGTTACACCAACTATGTACGTAGATGCAATTAAACACACACATATGTGCATAAAATTTTTTTAGGTACACGTAATGTATCCATATATGTATAAATATTTGTGTATACCTGGCGTATACTGTGTGTACATCACTGGTTATATACCGGTACACCTCAAAGCTTCATTAAACGCACGATAACTCGTCCCCAAATTCTAGTCCGAGCGATGTCCTCCGACGTAATTTTACCGGAGTAAATGAAGAGGAAAGCAGGGTAATGTCAGCCTTCGATTATCGAAAATTTCTGACCAACCATTGACGAAATAACAATGATTCAGCTGGCGGTATCAATCGGGGATTTCAAACCGGTTAACGGCCCCGGACGGCTATAAACGCTCGGCCGCAAAATCCCAAAGTGTAATGTTAAACAATGTCCATGATGACAACGCTTTGTGCTTTGCTTGTTTCCTGCTCTACTCTTTGTCACAGACCTGGGTTTCCTTTGACTTCGATGGAGATAATTTCGGTATTTATCACCAAAGTATTACACGTCACGGACAATGGCAACTTTCTTTCTTCGTAATTTTTTTTTTCCCTGGCGATACCTTGACATTCATATTACCCGTTTCAATGCTATATTTATCTATTCATTCATTCAATTGATTTATTTGTTTTTGAGAGAGAGAAGAGAGAGAGAGAGAGAGAGAGAGAGAGAGAGAGAGAGAGAGAGAGATATTATCCTAAACAAGAAAATGAAAACAAAGATCGACAATTCTGTGGGTATAGAAGCTTAGAGCTTAATCCTCATGTTCAATGACTTGCAATTGTTCTGACATACACACCATTTGCGTGCAAGCAATTAAGGCACCTACGGTTAATTTATGTAGTTTTTACAACATAAACTAACTTTATGCGCTCCTTTTTTTTTATTACACCAATACTTGCTTTGACTTTAGCTACTTGAATGCAAAATAATTTAAAACTTCGACTTTATTTGAACTTGAAAGTCTTTTTACTTTACGTTAACTTCTATTTCTTCCCTATGCTCCCACTTGCTTCGAATTGCAACACTGTTTTCCTTGCAACGGCCAGTGTGGTGGGCCACCTGATCCGCACAGATAGACGATGCTTACAGGAAAAGGGTGTAAAGTAATTGAAACCTGACCTAAGACACCAGAGGAAAGAGAACAATAAAGATAACCGAAAGCTGAATAAAGGAAAATAAGGAATAACTCCAAATCGCTGCATTGAAAAGAAAAATTTGCTCTGCTGGTGGTATGGAATTTATCTTCTGCTTGTCCTCAACGTAAACCGTCCCTCCGCGTAAGTCATTCTTTTAGGCATGCCTGTCCGTGATAAGGTCCATGTGTCAAGAAAAGGATGCCGAAAATGGGCCCCCAAATTTCGGTGATACTTTGCTAAGATATCCACTGACTGGCCACTTCCAGATGGTTAGAATCTGGTGTGATTTGATACAGATTCAACGAATGGCTGCCAGAAACACTTTGCCCATTATGATGTGTAAGGATTTTTGAGGAATGCAAACCATAAAAAATATTCCTTATACTATGTTTTAATATTGCTATAACATATTTATATCGTAATGGATAACTGCTTAGTAGATTCGCATCAAACGTGCATTTGATGTCTAGGCCAGTCCCTTACGACGCTCCTGATTGGCTGTTGATAAGCAAATCGCAGGGCTGGAAACTCTGTCTCTCGAGAGAGTTCACATGGGTAGGTTCTATGTTCAACCTCTTCTAAAGGATACGTCTTTCAGAAGAGGTGGAGCATACATCCTGCCCATGTGAACTCCCGAGAGAGACTGAGAGTTTCCAGCCCTGCGATTGGCTTATCAACAGCCAATCCGGAGCGCCGTAAGGGACTGGCCTAGACATCAAATGCACGGTTGATGTGAATCTACTATACTGGAAGTTTAACCTCAAAAGGTGAAAGGTCAAGGTCACAGCCAAGGCACCGATGTTTAGGCAGTCCAACATTCTTTCGGAACTGGCGATGGCACCGACCTTCTAAGCTTTATGCTGTTTTATTGCTCGTTTTGGACTAAAAATATGGCTTTACTTGCACAGATATGTTAAGTATTATCAATTCAAAGTAAACGTAATTCTGATAACAGGTAAAAAATATAAAATAACTAAAATTAAAAATGACAAAGGGGAAAAAGACTAACGTAATGTTCTCATACATCTGTATTAATGTGTGATTGTATATTTTTGTATAGCTTATAAAGGATTATGTTATCACAAATAAAGCTAATTCGATATCAATGAGTTATTTTTGGAATATATATATATATATATATAGTATATATGTATATATATATATATATATGTGTGTGTGTGTATATATATGTATATATATATGTATATATATATGTATAATATATATATATATATATATATATGTGTGTGTGTGTGTGTGTGTGTGTGTACATACATACATACATAAACCGCAAATACCTCAATAACATCGAATTCACTTTGAGTATAACATGAACTCATAGGTAACTAAATATGGACACATCTGCACTGACCAGGATTCGAGCCTGTGGCTTCTTCGGTTAATAAATTAGTAATAATGCCACCATTCATTTAGTTATTAAGAGAAATAGGAGCGCATTATTTTCGACTCTGAGGTAAAAAAAAAATCCTGTCAAATTCAGGTTCTGTATTTAAAGCTCAATCAACTCGCCTCAACTTTGACTGCTGATTGCAATGTTTGTAACTAGTGGCTACAGATTTATGTTAATTAGTCACAAGACACGTTCTTGACATTCAGAAGCCCCACATAACCCACGAGTATCGATTTCACTTTACCTTGGGAATAACTTGCATCCAAAGAAAATTGTATATAAGCCTATCCTTTGAGCGGACGTAATTCCCAAGGATAAAAGCATTCGATATCAAGGGATTATTTATGGCTGTATACAAAAAATTCGCACGTGAAAATGACAAATTACCATAAATAAATAAATACAGATGTATACATACATACATGTATATATATTATATTATATATATATATAAAATTTCACAGAAGGCTGGTGGAATATCCTTTATCACTTGCTGGCGAAAATGGTGAATATCAATCCTCATGATGTGATCTAATAACAACAGCGTCAGTAAAGGAAACAAGCTCTGATCAAAAAAGGTTACACTTCAGCATCCATAAATCACGAGACTTGACTGTGTTTTTAAGTTCTGGAAAAAAAAAATATTGGACAAAACAAACATTAAGGCGCACGACCTTGCGTCCGGTACTATACTTGCTTGACGTTTGACCTTTGTTTATTGCTTGTGATTTACTCAACACGCCTCTCCATTCAGGAGATAACAATCTACAAAATATATGAGGTGAGGCAAAGTCCGCTATTTTTGCCCAGATTTTCTCTCTTCCAAGGGTCACAAAGGTGGTACGGGATCTGATGTTGCAAAATTATTTTTTATGATGTGCTCAACAAAAATTTCGCTACGAATACGGAATGAAATACCCATTCACATAATTACAAAATTTTAAACATGGCCATGGTTCATATACCCTTGAGTACATATGTATATCATTATCTATCCCATCTGTAATATATATATATATATATATATTATATAGATATATATATATATATATATATATATATATATATATATTTCCTAAATTTATATTATACTATATATATATATAATTTATAATATATATATATATATATATGAGAGAGAGAGAGAGAGAAAAGAGAGAGAGAGAGAGAAGGACCGATTGAGAGAGAGAGAGAGAGAGAGATGAGAGACCGACGAGAGAGAGAGAGAGAGATTAACGATGCACCCTTATGTAATAATTTAAATAAACTGCAATTCTTTAACAAGATATATCATGTACTGTGAGATATTTAAGAGGCTGTTAACATATTACAAATTGATATATGATTCGTGTTTTGTGCTCGGGATGTGTGAAATACCTGTAAATATCAACTGACCTTCTTTGCCATGAATAAACGAGGTAACTGAGGTTAAGTCAGAGGGTGCGCAAGTGTATTTTATGTTATATTTAATATAGTTGTATTATCTGTACCTGCTGCCTAGAATTTATATATATATATATATATATATATATGGTTATTACGGATGCTAATGTAAGAATAAAAGTGGGTGATTCGCATATACATCTACGAAACATATAGTATGTGTAGAGAAATGTTTGGAAGGGAAAAATACTCGTGAAAACGAAGACTGGAATGTATGAAAGAGTATTGAGGTGTCTCCTTAAAATTATGCTTAATACAACATGGATGAGGCGTGAAAAAGAAAAAGGTGGTTGCCGCTAATTTGAATTGTGGAAAATAGAAAAATGGTGGTTGCTGTTTAAGTGAATTGTAAAGAAAGACAAGTTGAACAGTTAAGAAATAAAATTCTACAAAAATCTGTTAAAATCAGATGCACAGACAGATGTATTTGACAGCTATTTTATGGAGTGGTTTTATCACTTGGATAAACTAGAAAACAATAAGCGGGTGCAAGTCTTGCAATTTAGAAGACTTAGCAGGAAGGTTTTGAGACCAAAAAACTGCTGCCTACATGGAATGTTACATTCTAAAATAGTAGGCTTTAATACCTGCTGTCAAGATGACGCAAGTAGTTCGCAGTCCACAGAAAGGTCAATATACAACTGATGACCCATCTGTTTAAGTAAATGAATCAGCTGATGCTATAGAAGTTTTCAACAGATAAATCATCCTTGATTCAGCGAAAGGATGAACACGTAGGTGAAGTCAAAGCAATGAGCAGATAGTTGTTTGTTGTTTGTTTGTTTGTTTGTATGGTGCTTTTACGTTGCATGGAACCAGTGGTTATTAAGCAATGGGATCAACAGCTTTACGTGACTTCCGAACCACGTCGAGAGTGAACTTTCATCACCAGAAATACACATCTCTCACTCCTCAATGCAATGGCTGAGAATCAAACCCGCGACCACCGAGGTGGAACGCTAATACCATACCAACCACGCCGCTGAGGCGCTTGAACAGATAGTTGGCTGAAGGACGAATGCAAATCGTTGACTCATATCGGTCTTTGGGAATGAATATATACATATCAGATGTGGTGGGATGAACAGACTTTAATCAAGGCGTTCGGAAGGGGCGAGCAGTGTTTACTGAAGTTAGAATGCATAAAGGTACTGTTGAGCCAATTCTCCTCAAGTCTATGAAGTTCCAGTACATAATGCTGATGAACAAATAATATCAAGCTGCTGCGACGTATTGTCAGAATAACATTTGTGGAGGATGAAATGTTGAAAGAATAAGAAAGATATATATTTGCCGATGTGGGAAACAGCTTGGAACAGTTGAAGTGAAAGATCAGTGCGTTTTTAGGTGGTATGTTCATACTGAAGAGAAAAGGAAGAAGAGCTTCCTAATTCTGAAGCGTTTGGAGGGAGAAGTCAAGGAGCCATAAAAGGTGATTGCATCGTAGTGAGAAATGGGCCTGTAGTAAGGCAAGCAAGAAATTAGATAGAAATTACGGGCGATATAGAGGTAAATAGTAAACAGTACGCAAAAACAGTAGGCTGAGGCACTGACGATATGGTACGAGACAGATAAAACTTTAGATTCAGTCTTCATCAATAAGTTAAATGAAGAAATTATCAATGTTTGCTCTTCTGATTTTCACTGTAGTCACTTCAGATTAGGGTAACTGGTTTGTTGGTGATCACCCACGCGTATACATACTACGTTATAAAATACATCTATAGCCATAAGTATTAAAATACATATATATACATAATTTGTATATATATATATATATATATATATAAAAAATATATATAATTAAAATGTGTATAATTATGTGTAAAAACGCAACATCGCCATTTATGATCATATGGCCAAGATATTTAAAAATCTAATAGATTTTCTTCCAATTTAAATTAAATGCCCGGAGAGGTCAGTAAACCTCAGTCTTGCGGAACTCTCCAAAATAATGCTTGGTGAAGTTTGTTAAAACAAACTAATTGCGAGGGGATGAATAAATGCAATACCTTCAAGATCTTAGGCTGTGCAATGTAAGAGGATAGGAAAAATAAAGATTCAGGCATGAGATTAACCCTTTCAAATTTCCAAAATGATTAACGCAGTTTCATAAGTGAAGTAATAACGACATTTACCAAAACAAACCACGAGAGTAGCAAAATGTGAGTTTCAGTGATGATAGATATATCCATAATTTGGTATTCTGTCCTTTTACAAAATTAATGTTGCAGTGTGTGCACTCCCATTCGCTCTGAAGATATGACCGTGTTGCATAACAACCAAAGCCAGCCTACTTGGAATCATAAGAAAACTACAGAATGATTAAAGTGTCATTTGAATAGGATTACAAACGCTAATTCAAATGAAAAACTGACCACCTAAATGTTCATCCATACATACGTACATATACTATATGTATGTATATATGTATATGCATGCATACATATACACACATATTTTATATATATATACATAATATATATATATATATATATATATATATATATATATATGAATAATTATCACATCACCGTGATTCATATAGATCATTCGAGCTACAAATGTCCTTTAATATCTAATTCGCTCTACCTCGGAATTGATATATTTTCATATATCAATTCCGAGGTAGAGCGAATTAGATATTGAAGGACATTTGTAGCGTCGAATAATATATATATATATATATATATATAATATATCTATATATATAAATTGTTATCACTTATATCATTTTTTTTTTATATTCACATTTCAACTAAGCAATGAATCTATATTCGAGGGCATATGCGCGGAAGAGTCGATATCAAACTATACCTCTCCTGTTAGCTCAGTGGGTGAAGTCACTGTCCAGCTCTAAACTAGGCAACGGTTCAAATCCTCCCGGTGACGAAGCATTTATCAATCATAATTCCCCTTTGGTGAAAGTTACTCCCGAGGCATAATGAACTGGATATTATACGATAGTTGTGGCCTAATACTTGCAACACATAGTATCTGAGAGAAAGACAAAGGTCCTGCAAAGGATATATAAATAAGATATGGCTTACCTTTGAAACTCCCTATACAGATAGGCTTTCATGCACATCTAAGACAGCACGATGTCCCCTGACCTTCTGTGAGGAATGGATAATTACCGTATACAGCATAACAGAACTAAGGAAGAATGGCCAGATACATTTGAGAGAGAAGTGTCGGTTTTAATACTATTCTATATGCAAGGGAATCTCACATAAATCCTAAATCTATGAGCAGGATCAAGAATGTCTCGTATACAACTGACAAACAGGAGTACGGTATCCCATATCTGATAATCGAATGGGTGGTCTATAGAATCATAAGAAAACTACAGAATGATTAAAGTGTCATTTGAATAGGATTACAAACGCTAATTCAAATGAAAAAACTGACCACCTAAATGTTCATCCATACATACGTACATATACTATATGTATGTATATATTGTATCTGATGCATACATATACACACATATTTTATGTATATATATATATATATACTATATATATATATATATATATATATATATATATATATAGAATAATTATCACATCACCGTGATTCATATAGATCATTCGAGCTACAAATGTCCTTTAATATCTAATTCGCTCTACCTCGGAATTGATATATTTCATATATCAATTCCGAGGTAGAGCGAATTAGATATTGAAGGACATTTGTAGCTCGAATAATATATATATATATATATATATATATATATATATATATATATATATATATAAATTGTTATCACTTATATCATTTTTTTTTTATATTCACATTTCAACTAAGCAATGAATCTATATTCGAGGGGCATATGCGCGGAAGAGTCGATATCAAACTATACCTCTCCTGTTAGCTCAGTGGGTGAAGTCACTGTCCAGCTCTAAACTAGGCAACGGTTCAAATCCTCCCGGTGACGAAGCATTTATCAATCATAATTCCCCTTTGGTGAAAGTTACTCCCGAGGCATAATGAACTGGATATTATACGATAGTTGTGGCCTAATACTTGCAACACATAGTATCTGAGAGAAAGACAAAGGTCCTGCAAAGGATATATAAATAAGATATGGCTTACCTTTGAAACTCCCTATACAGATAGGCTTTCATGCACAATATCTAAGACAGCACGATGTCCCCTGACCTTCTGTGAGGAAATGGATAATTACCGTATACAGCATAACAGAACTAAGGAAGAATGGCCAGATACATTTGAGAGAGAAGTGTCGGGTTTTTAATACTATTCTATATGCAAGGGAATCTCACATAAATCCTAAATCTATGAGCAGGATCAAGAATGTCTCGTATACAACTGACAAACAGGAGTACGGTATCCCATATCTGATAATCGAATGGGTGGTCTATAGAAATCTCATAATCAAAAGTGGTCTCACATATATTCGAATATTAAGGCCGAGTTGTCAAAGACATCTGGTCAACTATGTTGAAGCGTCCTGTAAGACTGAAGTTTGAAGGCTGTCTCAGATCTAAGGTGTCATATGCAAATAAAATCATTGGCTATCATAAACTTCAGATGAAAGATGGGTGTATAGCTATATATCACCTGCATCAAAGAAACATTTCATTCACATTGTTCAGCCAAGACGAAGCATTTTATATGGAAATTTGGACTTAGCAAAACACCACAAGTATAAAAGTTGCGCCAAAAGTTGGTACCCTTCTGGATATCGGCAAGTATTCACGAAGAGAGTTTGCTAACCCCACACCCTTCACCATGGGCGTCCTATGTGATTCCGTGTGACGGTTCCTGGTTTTTCTTTGAGGTAACCACTTCATACACGCGCGCGCGCGCACACACACACACACTCACACATATGTGTGTATGTGTGCATGTGTGTGCTGTTAGTATGTTAATGAGACAGAGAACAATTGTTTGTACTAATGTTTACACAAAATTTGTGGAAATCAATCAATCAATCTGTAAAGACATTGGCACAAAAATGAGGACAAACGACCATAATCCTCGTGTGTTTACAGATCTCAATTGGTGTGTGAAAATTCAATATTTTTCTTTTAATTCCTGAAAGTGCAATTTAGACACCAGCCTTAAAACAAGAGGACGATGCACAACCCGAAAGAGAGGGGATAAAAAAAACAAAAAAACAAAAAAAAGACTTCAGTAAAGCGCTTTATAAACTGAGGAACTGTGCGCTGGGTCTGATAGGGATGCGCCTGATTTGGCATAATCAATTATTGAAGATAGACGTCTGACATTCTCCCAGGAAAGAAAATGATTAAAAATTCAATCTGATGATATCACAAACGTGGCATTTGAACGCTGACATAGTGATATGAAATTCATTTTTACCTTCGAATCTACCTGGGATTTCTGCTTCCTTTTTTTTGTGCGTGTGCGTGTGTATGCTTTTTTTGGGGGGGGAGGGAAGGGGGGGGGGGAGAAGGAGGAGGAGGAGTGATGATTGTATTTGTGTCAAATCAACTTTTTTACTGCTGAATCTACCTATGATTTTTATTTTCTATTTACTTTTTTTTCAGTATTTTGTTTTTGAGAGGGGAAGGGGAAGAGGGGAAAGGGGGAGGGGCGGCGGTTCTGTGAGAATAGACGTGTATAGGTTTGTGTGAGCTGTTCGTGCGAACGTCAAGACCAGGATGATTCCGCTGACGGGGGGACGATGGGTGATGCAGCCAGTCAGCGCTGTTAGGTTAATTGGCGTTTCGTGGTTTCTCATTTACTAGTGAGAAGAGCTATAGGCCAGAGACATCTCTGGCTGGTATAAAATTGTCCTTTATATTAGCAGGAGAGTCTGTTTCATGTAGAACATAGGCTAAATTATTGCAAATGGGATGGTAATATTAATTTATGAAATGTCATGAACACATGGATAAACTATATAAAAAAAAAATAAAATAAACAATGAAAACGTGAATTTTTTAGAAGAATCTCGTGACAGAAAACAGAAAATCATTGCAGCCTGTTTTGAAATCTTTAACAAACTAAAGTAAACAAATATCATTAGAAATAAAACTCAAGTATATATTACATAATGGGTATGAAATTTTGAATTTTCCTTCAGAGTTGTTCAGGTCATAGAAATAATAAGACCTTCACAAATGTCTTGATCTCAAAGAATTTCCATACACAGAAACCCGAGAGGTTGTTGATCTTCTCAGTACTGTTCAAGAATATCTACAATAAAATTGGCTTCTAATCTTAACTTAAATAAAAAGAAAACTTACACAAGCTGCAAGCAAGGTAAAAACATACTAAGGTTCATCGCAATTGGTACTGTCTATTGTAAAGATGTTAAGCGTATTGATACTAGTCGGTAAATAGGATATGGGTGCCATCATGAAAACAGCTGCCCCCTACACACGCGCAAACACAATAATGTATATATATATATACATACACGCATACACACACACACTATATATATATATATATATATATATATATATATATACATATATATAATATATATTATATATATATATACATATATATACATAATATATTATATATATATATATATATATATATATATATATATATAATTACCAGAGAGTGGTAATTCTTCTGATACTCAAGTAACAAACACTTAACTGTCTGACTCCAGGGCAGGGTGGTTACAGCAACTATGAACAACTTTTTTTGGATGCAAGTGTAAACTATGCCACTGAAGAATTATGGTATGATCCTCTTCAAAGGAAATACCGTTGGGTAGAACTCATTGGCTACTGGACGTTCCCATAGCTTAACATGCACCGCCTTAGACGGAGCGAAGTGAAGCCTGATCGGGTTGCACAAGGCGTGGAGGGAAACTTTAAGGGAATTATGCATTGATAAATTGACAGGGGGGCGGCCATGTGAAATACCACGTGGGACAGCTCCATGCAGGAGCTTCTAAAGCGACAACGAGACCAACAGTAAATGTGGGACGGTTCTGACAGCTCTACCGAGCCACCGACAGTAGGCTACACCACTTCTTATAACTTCGGGAGATTATTTTTCTGCTCTTCTCAGATGGCGCTAGAGTCTAGCCTCAAGATAGCGCTCTATCACATTGCTTTGAGCTCTCTCGTGTTCTTTAGCAAGTCAGTGTGCTTTTCCAGGTTGGTGACGTCACAGGTAATACAACTTTAAGGCAGACTTCGGTTCCAGTGACATTGTCTGAAAGGAGGATTTTCAAGACAGTCACAAGATCTCAGAAAGGTGAGCAGATTTACCAAAAAGGGTTAGCATTTAGAGGAATAACAGAAGGGGCTAATTTCTCACTTCATTCGTCAGGCATCAGTGTGGCAACAAATATCTCCCATGTTTAAAAGCAAGGTTAGAGGTTGAGGTGACTTGCTAAGAGGGCAACCTCTTTACATTATATATATATATATACATACACACACACACACACATACATATATATATATATATATATATTATCATATGTATATATGTATGTATATATATACATATATATATATATATATATATATATATATATATATATATATATATATATATATAATTATAGTTCGTCACAACTTTACAAAATATATTTACCTATTTCAACTGACCTTGTGTCATTACATATACATACATATATATATTTATGTGTGGACCTATATGTACGCATATTCATATAATAAAAAAAAATAACCCATTAATATCGAACTCGTTATATCCTTGGAATAACTGGGATAATTAGGAAAGGGAATTATAAATGTGCACTACTCTGATCAGGATATAGTCAAGTTTTATATACTAAGTACTGGCCCCGAGAATTACGAGACCACCACATTACCAACTGTACTAGCCGGCGGAGCTTTTGTCATAATTTCTTCGCATTTCTTGCACACAGATCCCAAGGCTTTATAGTGACAAGCGTATCAAAACAGCACGAAGAGTTCAAGACGTTAAGAGTGTATCGTGGCTATTACAATATATATACACACACACACACACACACACACACACACACACACACACATATATATATATATATATATATAATATATATATATATATATATATATATATATATATACACACACACACAAAATCCACTCGAAACAACTAAATACAAGAACGTATGGCTGTCGTAATTTACTAGTATGAAATCTTTATGGGGATCCCTACAATAATTTTGAAAATGGAAAACCCTATGACAGTATTTTGGCTGGCAAATCACAGTACAAAATCACATTAGATCCTATCTGACGCTTCGCTTTCACATATATGTTTGGTTATTTATGCGAATAGATCCGTATTATCCATTAAGCTATTGTAAACACAACAGGCGAAGCACAGCGAATTTCTGCGTGTGCATAAATGACAACCACCTTCAGTCGTCCTTTTGTTTGCATGTAAGCAAGATTTGTGATTAACTCAGATTAATGAGTCACAAATTAACTGATCGTAAGCCGGGGATGTACTTTCCTCCATTTAGTCGAAAATCTTAGTTTTTATTATGATTCCAAACTTTTTATATTGCTAAATTAATACGTTCAACAAATTGTAAAAAAAGAAAACATATATATAAGTGTAATTTTACTTCATAATTATATTTAATAAATGCAGTCTGCCACTCCAATAAAGATAAATACAAACAAAAAACAAATTCACTCCCACCTCCTTCCACTCCCATTCCATTAACAAGAAAAACATTCAATTCCACGACTCCTCAATACCTCCACCTTCCAACTACTAGTTACATTGTTCCTGCTACAATGATGAACCCAGAGGAAATGACAGCGTTTCAACTTTATATAAGAATCATCCAATATCGCATCTACCAAACCGCTAAAAAAATGACGATAATTGGTTGACAAAAAGAATAGTATATAACAGAATACAGAATTTTGGCCAAAGGCCAAGCGCTGGGACCTATGAGGTCATTCAGCGCTGAAAAAGAAATTGACAATAAGAAGGTTTGAAAGGTGTAATAAGACGAAAATTCGCAGTAGTACTATGAAACACCTGTTGGAAAGAGTGCAAAGTCAGATGAAAGAGAATATGAACGGAGGCATAGTGAAAGGAATGAAAGAGGTTGCAGTTAGAGGCTGCAAAATCCTTTAAGTAATCCTAAATTGCACCACGTGAGGTGCATCGAAGTCCGGACTACCCCCTCTATGGGAGATTGACAAAGAGTATATACGCGCAAAGATAACAGAAAAGCAGTATAATATGGACGCCGATTAAGCCGCGATCAAGAAGAATGCTAGTTACCCCTCAAGCGCTTTGCAATGAAAACGGGAGTCTGTTAGTAGATTGCACACCTCGAAAAAACTTCATTTTCCGCATTCGTCGGGAATGGCACACTACAAAGCTCCGTGCAACTGATTAAATAAAAATAAAAGAAAAAGACACGAGAAGGTAATATTTAGGGTAACTGATATGTTAGCAAAATGTAACATTTGCTGTGAAGATGAGATGATATCAGTTGACTGTGGGAAGTAAAATTGGTTACAAAGAACAAACCTCAAATTGTCATATATTAGTAGCTGTGAGCGAGAACTCTAGTAATAAAAATAATAACGGGGTAAAAATGAAGGAAAAACAAAACAGAACAAAGAATACAGGAAATTGCACCTAATAAATGCATTAAACGCCAAATGGTTCGGAGGATCTCCAAATTATGGGCGGTTTTCAATTTGTTGACCTTGGTATTAGAAATTCCGACACGTAAGTAAATGCCGTAAGAAGGAAACGGGCGCAAAACGTACAGAATAAATATAATAAAGAGTATACAGCTAATTTTAAATCGTAAATATATACAGGATTCTGAATTCAATCATGGAAATTATAAACGCATACAAAACATAATGAGTTTTGCTAATAAACAGGAAAAATCAAGTGGGATAAAACAACAGAAAAACAAATATTTTATTATCCGACATTGTAATATTTTTCCCGACTACTCATTAATTTTTCATTAAAATGTCTGCTATTAATACACAAGTATGCCCACTACCAAACACCTGCAGAGATTATTCCGTACTAATTACTAGTCTGAAGGACTACAGATAACAGGTTCAAGTACACCCGTAGTTATCATTGACCTTTTGACACAAAATGTGTTTGGATCATTTAGCAAAAAAACACATGTACCATTAAACTTTTCCCTTCTGTTCAGAAATACGCTCTGAAAACATATTCAGCCAGTTCATATGCATAAGATATATATATATATATATATATATATATATATATATATGTATATATATATATATATATATATATATATATATATATATATTATACATACTAAGAAATCACTAAAGTAAGCACGTGCTTTTGTTTATAGCTGAAGCCACTGGGAAAATATAAAAAGGAAATAGACAGAGTGCCAAGTACTTTCGTGTTTTTAACACATCTCCGGGGCATAAAGCAAATAAAGAACATACATACACACACACACATATATATATATAATATATATATATATATATATATATATATATATATATATATATATATATATATATATATGCGTGTGTGTGTACATAATTGTATATGTATATGTATATATATATATATATAAATTTCTATGACTACAGAAGTCTTCACTTTGTCCATATGTGTATGTATGTATGTATGTTTTACAGATAACTTATAGTTATAATCTATATATATATTTACAGATTAATATATATTATATTATAGTAATATATAATCTAATATATATGATATAGAGTTAAAAAGCCACAATAATGTAAATGATGCTGTATTTTTCCCAAAAATACAGTATCACTACCATTGCTGTGGCTATTAACTCACTATCCCCAATCACGGCATAGTGATGCACCATAGATTTTATATAATATATATATATATATATATATATATGTGTGTGTGTCTGTGTGTGTGTGTGTGTGTGTGTGCACTGTATATTAATGCCCTTGTAACTTCTCGTTTTCTTAACATTTTGGAAACTCCTGTCACTACAAGGCCTAAAGCCAAATAAAGATAACTGAAGATATACTGATACCTTGGGGAGACTTTATCACTAGTGGGTGTATCAGCAAGAGCTAGCGACAAGTACCTAGCCACGAAGAAAACGGCATACATATCTGGTAACAAGAGACCATTACATACGCCTTTGCAAGTTTTCTATAGTTCGATTCCCAGCAGGTAACAAGATGTGAATGGGTACCAGCATTAGTTGTAGGGTGTGACTACAGAGAGAGAGAGAGAAGAGAGAGAGAGAGAGAGAGAGAGAGAGAGAGATAGAGAGAGAGAGGAGAGAGGAGACGAGAGAGAGAAGGTGAGACGAGATAAATGATAGTTGGTGAACTATGAAAAAATATTTCGAAATGAAGTGCTAACCTTAAGCTACGAATACGAAAACTTTTCGTCGATAAATGAAACATGAGCCATATCAACGATTTTGTTAAAGTATAAAACATACGAGCAAAAGATTTCAGCAATACATCAAGTCTACTAAATTTTTCTACAAACGAGACTACACCTTATTACTTTCTATTAGTATATTAGAAGTAATACTTTTCAGTGATGCAGTGCCTTTAAGAAAACTAACATCCATTCATTCGAAATTGGAGTTGGGAAAAGAATTAAAATATGAATTTGAAACAGCTGAGTTTGAAACGAGTGGGATCACTTTTGAACAATACATATTCATTTGAATTCTAATTTAAATGATTTTCTAAGTTCCTAGGCATCATACAAGCTTAAGATCTTGAAAAATGGGCCAATGATGTTATATGACCATGTTGTCTTTGGTAATAATCTGTCCGTTTCCAAAAAAACAAAAAACAAAAGACATTATAAGAAAAATACATAGGTACAGAGGTATGCTGATTTATTTCTACAAAACCTATGGTTAAATTTTTGTTCGAATCAATTTTTGCCTAAAATGGGGTTGATGTAAAAGAAATAAAAACTGTGGGTATACCTTCTACTTCAGTCAGAGTAACGTTATTACAAAGTAATCGATAATGAAAACTTCCACAATAATTGTAGAGAATAATATAGACAAGAAACTTCACTGTGTTAAATAATAATAATAATAATAATAATAATAATAATAATAATAATAATAATAATAATAATAATAATAAAACAGGTCAACAATTAAATAAAAAAATCACCCACCAGCCCTGAAATACCGGGTCATGATAATTTTCAAAATTTTAAAAACATTATTGGAATTAACGCTCAGTGAAAACCCCCAAATTTCGTACTTCAAAAATAGGGTTGGGGGGGTTGGGGAGGGTGGGGGTTATGAAATGAAAGCGATGCTGAAAACCAGCGTGTCAGGGACTTTCAGGCGAGTTGGTCTTATTCCTTTTAGGCAAAGGGTAATAATATCCAACCCCCACAACGGTGTGGTATTTGCCCAACCACACGATTACCGTCGAAAGAAAATAGAAGGAGGGAGGTAAAAAAAAATTCGTTTCGGACATTTTACCATTTGGATTCGATCGCCCCAAAATCGGGCCTCTCTTGTCAATCAAGTGGTGGACGTTTGAGCCTCGTCTGACGCTTCGTCCTGAGCTAAAATAAAGGAGAAGGCCGATCTTCGATCAAAGAAGAAGAAGAAAAAAAAGAAATAAAGTTGAGTGAGCGATAAGTACCGGCGACACAAAAGACTTCGTGAAGAAGCGAAGAATTTTGGGAAAAAAATATGACCGGGGCACTTGGAGGAGTGAGAGTTAATGTTTACTCTAATGTTATACCACCGCCTCGCCGGGGTTTAAGCGATTTGTAGCCCGAAGCCATTTCGGCTACGAGACAAACCTAAGGATGTGCGTACGCCCGTGTGTAAGTGTGTGTATGTCCGCCTGTGTGCGTACTACCTGTTAACAGGTCAGTGAGCGCGGGAAACAATCTAAGCTTATTACCTATGCGCAAATGCCAATCAAATCTATTCATACACTAGTCATTCATTAGACGATGCCTGAAGGAAGAAAAAAAAATGAAAATCATATCCCTTTATAGTAAAAGTATTGGGTTATTACCACTCAACCATGATACGTTCTTGAGAATCTGGTGGACATTCGTACTTCTGTGCATGTTCACAAAATATGATTGTGTCAAAGCAAAATAACACAATGATTAGCAGAGAATCTGAAATGTTAACCATATTATATATATATATGATATAATATATATATAATATATATATTATATATATATTATATAACCATATATATATATAATATATATATAATATAATTATATATATATTATATATATACATATATATATATAATATATATGTGTGTGTGTGTGTGTGTGTGTGAGTGTGTAGTTTCTACAAGTTAAATGAATTTTTATGATAAAGCATGTCAAAATGAGATCAAAAGAATCATAAAAACTGAATAAAACCACGACAATAAAACAATAATGATAGGCTATAAGCTGAAATATTACTTGTGAGACCAACGCATATGTAATCGCAAAGACTATGTTATGACCATATACGGAGGTGCAAGCATACTAACTCGTAATCTTAGATAATGGAGATTGCTGATGTTACCATTTCTTTTAACATAAAAAATGGGACATAACAAAATAACTTGATTTATAATAAAAATGTTCAGATAGTTATCAACTGTAAAGCAAACGGCATTAGGCATGTGATAACCGTTCATTCCTTATATACCTGACGGCAATTGATGAACCAAAACACCTAAGGAGCACCGGAAAAAGTAGACGCTCTGTGAACACCTCCCAATCACTTTTGGAACAAACTGATTGACTTCCCTTCTCGTCTTTGCAAGAATCTGCTCGACCATCACTCACATCACAAACTTTTCGTGTTTCTTTGAATGCACCTGCAACTGTGCGTCAGCGTTGCGTGAGAATTTAACGCTACTGCTTGTTAACAGCAACCTAACTTGACCTTATCTTACCCTTGAGTAGAAAAAGTGTTACACTGTTGTGATAGTAATATGGATCCATATTATGTCGGGATATTTCCAAACCAGACTTCTACAGTCGCCCAAAACAGGCAAAGCAGGAAAAGAGTAGAGGTTTCCTCTGTATGAATAAAGGCACAACATTTCTTTAAAAAACTCAAGACTGGGACGAGCATGCGGGCACGCACATACCGACTAAATGATCCCTTTTCAACAGCACCATGGCTTCATCAGTAGTCCTTATGTTTTATATAATTCCAGGTATAAATAAGATACTTTAAAGCCTCCTCGCACGCCATCGCATACCAAAGGGCTCACTGTCTGTCTGTCTGTCTCACTCCCTTCGTCCCCATCGGTAAGTTTGTCCATCAAAAGAGATCGATCAAAATGAAAATATAAAATATATAAATTTAAAAAACTGCCCAATTACAGTAGACCCAACTCCAAAGCGATGCCATTGGTCGACCATCTCCTGACAAGCTATGATTTGGTCACATAAACGACCTATTCATGTTACAACAAACGGCACTTGTTGGAGTCGTCCACATGACGGACGACCTCCGCGCACGGACGAGTCCTGTCCCACCTGCCTCCTGCCTACCTACCCCTTTCCCTCCCGCAAATCCCTTTTCTTCGCTTCCCCCACGCATGGCCAAAAGAAGATTGATGGGACAGGACGCAAGAGCTGAGGCTCTTCTTGCACACGGATCCTCCTCCTCCTCCTCCTCCAGCAGGACCAGATCAGGCGACTTCGATATTATTTCTTTTCACTCG
Organism: Macrobrachium nipponense; assembly: GCF_015104395.2. Classification (NCBI taxonomy): domain Eukaryota; kingdom Metazoa; phylum Arthropoda; class Malacostraca; order Decapoda; family Palaemonidae; genus Macrobrachium; species Macrobrachium nipponense. Next base: position 75,890,326 of record NC_061110.1, on the reverse strand, counting down.
GGGGCGGCAACCTCTAGGGGCGTCGGAGGTTGGCGTGAGGACGGGGGTGCCCAGGGAAGACAGAGAGGCTACTACACTCTAAAGGCCTGGTGAGGACTGGGGGCACGGGAGGGAGGGGTTACAAAGGGAGAAAAATCTGTTGAAATCAACAGGAAATCACGATTTATTTTCAACACAAAATCTTCAGTTATTTCCACACATTTCTCCAAATGAAATACAAAGGAAATCGAGGGATTATCCATATTACTGAAGGTATAAATAACCCATTAATAATTTCCTTAATTATACATGTCATAACCTATATGATATATAATATATATATATTATATATGAAAGTAAAATGTCTCTCGTGACCAACAAGAGCTATCAGAAATGCATTATTAAATCAATGTACTGTCGCAAAATACTTCCTGACATTTTGATCTCTGAAAGGACTGCCTTTTCTGAAACCAGCCTCTTTATCTCAACGCTTTTTCTTAAAATTTAGGAACAGTAAGACTGAAGCAACGTTAATCGCAATGTCTCTTTCGTTACTAAATTCGGAGAGAACAATTCTATTTGGTGCCTTAGCGCTGACTTCCAATTCCAATCATCGGACTTTGCTTCCTCATTACACAATGCGCACTTCAGTGAAGTTCGTAGAAGAGGTGTCACTTCAGTTTCAGTCAAAATCAATTCTGTAGCGTTTCCGCCATAACCTGGTGTTTTCTGTATCCCAAGTTACTTTACTGTCGATAGTTTCATAAACTATGACTTCCTTCATAATCAAATTCGGGTCTTTTGTCATACCAATCGAATCATCCCGCTCATATCTCTTCTGGCCTCGAAAATATTCCCTCCAGTGTTGTCATTCTTCTCCTTCTGGTGTTGTTTTTGACTCCTCCCCTCCTTTGGTTTGTTTGTTTGTTTACTTAGATGGTGTTTTTACCTTGCATGGAACCAGTGGTTATTCAGCAACGGGACCAACGGCTTTACGCGACTTCCAAACCAGAAATACACATATCTGACCCCCTCAATGAAATGCCCGAGAATCGTACTCGCGGCCACCGAGGTGGCAGGCAAAGACCATACCAACCAGGCCACTGAGGCGCTCCCACCTCCTTTAGACTGGAATTTTCCATCCAGGAATATTCCATTAATAGTTTTGCGGACTACCATAACGCCAATGTCACTCCCTGAATATATGGTTTTGTCGACATCACCAGTCTGTTAAATCATTCTCTTATCTCAATTTGATCTTCTTTCAACTTTTCCATTTAACAGACTAGAATACTTGGCACATTCTAATTTTCGCCCTTCATCTCCTTAAAGTTTAACTATAAGCTCACGTAGATAAATTTTACTTTTGTCAATACTTTCTTGCATCCGAGGCTCATTTAATTTCAAAACTTTCATCGTGTTAATCTATATTCCAGTGCTGCTTTTCCAGCAGATTGATTTACATTCTTGATGTTACACCAGTCTGTATTCACCGTCTGTTCCTCCTCATATGTTCGTTTGTGAAACAGCAAATCCTGATGTTCATCTTCAAGAGGCTGTAGTCTATCAAACAAACACTCCGTCAACTTTTTGTTGGGTGGTTTTAATGTCAGCTTTAATGCGGCACTGACGAGTTGGTTTGTTTGTATGGTGACCCTGGTAGTTGTGACGCCAGAAAACCTACAATCAATCAATCAACTTGTCTGTATGGTGTTTTTACGTTGCATGGAACTAGTGGTTATTCAGCAACGGGACCAACGGCTTTACGTGACTTCCGAACCACATCGAGAGTGAACTTCTATCATCAGAAATACACATCTCTCACTCCTCAATGGAATGGCTGAGAATCGAACCCGCGACCACCGAGGTGGGACGCCAACACCATACCAACCACGCCATTGAGGCGCTACTGACGAGTTGGTGACCACTGTAGACATCTGCTTATCTGTAGCTCTTAATATGCCTCGGTGTTCTTTTGCTCTGTCAACTGATAGCTATGTGATCTATTTGGTTTCTTACACGGCTACCTGAAGATGTCCAAAGGTGCTTTTGGATGTTCTTTTGTTGGAGGCATACCTTTCACCAAATTATTTGTTGCACAGAATCTAATAATTTTTACACCAATTTCATTTGCAGCCTCTCCCTGGCCTTCCTTACCTGTTGCATCCTCCATACTTTCAATGTTCAGGCCAACTTTTGCGTCATATCACCAACTACAATTCTTACATTACTTTCTGGTATGTCATCCAAAACATTCTGAAGGTCTGTAAAAAAAATAATCTTTTATTCTTGTGAGTGTTCAGTCGTTTATGAACAGCGTATTATAGCACTCAAACTGCACTGTTATGATCTGTATCTTGCAAGCAGTAACCTACTGCTAGCCTACTTCCAGACAATAACTTTCCTGCGCTTCGGTACCGAAATGATGCCAACTCCTCCTCTATGACTCGCTCTTCCTGAATAAATATACACACAGAAAACAATAAGATTTGTCCTATTTTTCCTATTATCTTGCAGCATGATTCACAAACAGGTAAGAAGTTCACTCCATATCTCTTGAATTCGTTTTCTATCTTTTCTCATTTTCTACCTGTTTTATCATTAATATTTCACTCAAGGTTCTTACATTCCCATATTGATTTTCGATTTTTAATTTATCTTGCATATCTATTAACCGGGATATTCTTTGCAACCCCATATGCCTAGGGCTGGCGGCCATTTCTAAACTGTGCCTTATCATTCATGTCAAAATCCATTGAGGATTAATTTCCTAAACTTCCTAAAATTCCTCGCCGATAATGGAAATAACCCTTACCGTTGCCTATTGGTCTTAAATCAAGGCCATCTGCCACATATCCAGAGTTGAGGCCAATGACATAAAGCTCTCAGAACCTTAAGCCAGTCCATCACTTCTGCTGCCACTGATTTCTGTGCTTCTCCTGCGCAAAAGAACGATTTTCTATGAATTATCTGGCCTTTTCCTAAAGAAATAAAAACCCACAAGGTAGCAGATGCTTATACACTGAGATCATGGTTCTAATCCGAGTATTATAAGCTAGACAAGGTGTTCACTAAACGGCAGGGACGCAGCTAACACTTCTGAATTCTTTACCCTTGACATCCAGTCGCCTCACATAACCAAACAATCTCAAACATCCTTGTGCCTATACCAAACTTATCGCTTCGATGAAACTCCGAAATTCTCAACCTATTAATTCTTCCTCAGCTGAAAATATTAAGCAAATAGATCATCTCAACAACATCAATCTTTTTTGTCTTTATTCGCATTCAGCATCCATATTTCACTTCATGGCAATGAATCGGCTCAACAATCCCATGCATATGTTGGTGAAAAAGTTTAAAATTCTTTGTAAGGAGAGATAACGGGAAGTGAATATTCGCATGCGTTAGTTTATGAAAATAAATGGAAGCCAAGAAGACGCGATGAATGCCAACAAGAATGGGTGAGACTGATTTGGGTATGCACCTAAAAATAATTACAAAGTAGATGAAGCAAAAGAGGTAGCAGGGGCTTTGCTGAAGTCCTGAAGAGACGGCTATAGGGTATGCAAATGTTGGAATGGCTGAAAGCTTAAAGCCAACTCTTCTTTATGGTGGCGAAATGTTTATGCAGAATGCAAAATGAGAAAAATTGAAAACTGCAAATAAGAATTTAGTAGAAAATGGGGAGAAAGAAAGGTTGAAAAGGCGAAGTGTTCAAATATCACGAAGCGGCAAAAAGCTCATCTAATTAAGAGGAAGGAAAAGAAAATGCTGGTTAGATGGTATGGAAAAGAGATTGCAACGGAATAGCACTTTACATAGAGGAAGCGAAAGGATGAGCACAGGATGAACACGAGGTAAGAGGTGAAGAGTACACTTCATACAAAGGGGATAAACGAGCTACCGATAAGCCATTATTTTGAGTCACTGAAATGACTGGCGTTTCAGAGGGCTTCTTTCTCCACGTAGTTCATCCTGAACCCAGCGAGTGAAGGATGAACCTGGCAATGACTGCCGTTCCGTTTTCCTACGGAGCAACCTTTCTTGATATATAGTAGTATGTACGTACGTTTGTACTTACAACTGCATCTAAAAAAATAATATTTCAGCAAAAGTTTATAACCTAAAAATGAAAACCAAAACCATAAGACAAACCAGAATTCTGCATAAATTCCAAGGAAAAACGACATCATTCCGAGAAGAAAGAAAATGATTGAAATTCAACTCCTGGGGAGCGTTTCTTTGGTCAACGCTTCATAGAATTCAGTATAACGAACTCTGCGATGACATTTTTGTTAACCAATGAGAAAACACATCAAGTTGCAAAAGGCAGGAAACTTTCTCATACAAGTCCGCTCCACTGCCGGAAGATGAAGAATGTCTTTTCCACCGACATATTCTTCACAGATATAATAATAATAATAATAATAATAATAATAATAATAATAATAATAATAATAATAACAACAACTGTGATTGTTATACTTCTTTGGAACAGACACCACAAAAATACAATGTATAAAAAGACAGCGGGTGCTGAAATACAGCTAATTAACAGAAAACGGACCCTACATGACGAAATTATCATGAACAAAGATTTAAACGTAATATGACAAACAATACATCTTACAAATGAATGCTCTTTCAAAGGTAAAAAAAGAAAGCAGTATTTCCATAAAAATGATGTGCGTAAAAGAATATTATCGATCCATAATGTGGAGAACTACGCTGACCGCTCTCCTTAATTCAAATTTCCATACGTTGATGTTTCAACTTGACCCAAGCGAAGATACTTCATAAAACAACTTATCATTAATAAATGAAACAACACTTATCATTAATAAATGAAGTGTAAAGAGAGACCACGTAAAAAATTACAATTTTAAAACAATTATCTTCTTACAACCTGTTTATTGACCAGATTAAATTTTACTTTGAATATACAACCATTCTTTTTATTTTTCAAGAAATAAAACTGAAAACAAACTAACCATTCAACAATAATTAATAAGAAAAGGCTCCCTACAAACATTAGGACTGCAAAGCTATCTAGAACTAGTCAATGGACTTTAAAACTTTAAACACCAGTCAAAATTTCAGTGTTACGCCACAGAATTTTATATTCCTGGATCCTTAGAGCTCATACCTATACTTAAAATTTCAGAGTTAGCCGATATTTTCGAACCAGTTGCAGTAATAATGATGTTCAAAATCATCCCAGCTTCTGGAAAAATATCGCCCTTGTAACATGCAACCGAAAATGAAATTACCAAAAACTTTCTCGATACTGATGGAATAACGTTAGAATCCTTGATTCCCTAGAACTTGACAGAACACTTTCATATATCGACTAAGCTTTAAATTCAATATAAACCACATCGAAATATTCACAGATCAATCAGTATTTACCTTCTTATCTTCAAAGGTCCTCCGATATTTAGGGTACCATGAGTTTTTTTTTAATTTTTATTCTAAATATCATGTCATCTCGAACATAATAATGATACCTAAGAATTTACAATAAATAAGAGCCCCTCAAACTTAAAACTTTGAGATAGAAACTCTGATATAATTTTCCATCCATAAATCTTCCACCGATGAATCATTGTCAAAAGAGTTGTAAGAGATACAAAATGAAGTGTAACAAATTATATATATATATATATATATATATATATATATATATATATATATATATATATATATATATATAATGTAGGGCAAATCATAAGTTCAACGCTCTTCTGGGCACTAAATTTCTTCAAGTATATCGAAATTTTCATATGGTCATGCAGCATTATGAACTTTCAAAAGTATACCTAAGTGGATTATATTCTTAGAGAATGAAGCTCATTTAAACATACATCTCTATGTTATCCACAATCCTTCAAAAAACGAAGTTTTTCTGCAACAAATCACCCGAAAACTTACAGATACTTAACGGATTTAAGAGCGACTAAAAGTATCTTGAATCTGAGACAATTCCTGAAGTTTTTAGTGTCCAGAAAGGAATGTAAGTGCTGTAGCAAATTCATAGGAACGTTAAATTCTCAACATCATTCCCCTCTTGGCACATGCCCTCAGCTTCCCAAGCGCATGAAGGTTCTGTTCGAGATTCTTCAGATGCTCAAATTTCTGGAAGTTCTGTAGCTCGAGCCGCTCGCAGGTCTCGTAAAACTAGTCATGTCAAAAGCACTGTGAATTTCTTAATGGCCTTAAAAAATAAAATCTTCAGTGGCCAAACACTTGCTTCTTTATACCAGTTTCTTTATACTACATATTGGAATAAACCAACTTCCATGGTACCAGTAGAAACGTTCCAATAACAGAAAAAGGCGACCAAGTTCGATCTTACTTATTGACAAGCACTGTCGATATCTATTGAAATTCTTAGTCTATTTTACCAGTTTTTTTTTCTCTAACTGTAATTTATGCCTGTGCTGTCAAATCAGCTACCATAGACTCATCTGAGAAAACATAATCACTGGAAACTGGAAACAAGACAATGACTATCGTCAGCCAGGCATGCTGCATCAAGCTTTTGAGGTGACCACCTCATTCGTGTTCACTCTTTCCTTTCCTGACCATAAAAGAATTCAAAGAATAAAGACATTCTAGCCTGTGAATGCTGGAATAAGGAAATACCCCATTTATATTGTTCGGATCGGGAACAGAGTGAATGCCCAGCATCCTCACCATGATCGTCATCCACCTCGATCCCATGCCCCCTGGATCGGAAATGATGGCATTAACCGTTTAGCTAAAACCTCCAAATCGTCAAATAATGAATGTAATCGGTTGGGAAAAATCAAAACACGCGAACTTCAATCATCTTCTCGTTCTCCGTCCCTCGCTTGTTCTCTCGCTCTCAAGACATAATGGATCGATACGTAGATTGATGGTTGAAAGTCCACGCAATTGCATGCATGTACCGTAAAGCGTGTAATTTTTCAAATATAATTATGCTTATATGGTTGTAGGTAACACAATGTAATACAATATAACAGATATTGACCACGTTTATGTAATACAACGTAACAGATACTTACTACGTTTAAGACGAATCGAGATGATCATTTCTAATCCTGGCAAGATCGAAAGACGAACGATGGGCTATGAATGAAAACTGAGGACTGCCGCAAATATTTTCGTCACAAAAGGGTAAGGAAGATTAATGCAGGTAGTCAATTAATTACTGTCTCATTTTAATTATAATTACTGAAACTGTTGTTACCACTAGTTCCAATGGTCGTTGTGGTGGTGGTGGTGGTGGTGGTGGTGGATGGTGGTGGTGGTGGTGGTGGTGGTGGTGGTGGTGGTGGTAGTAGTAGTAGTGGTGTGAATACGAGGCAGACGATTATTACCAGATTATTAATATCAGAAAAATCGTTGGCTGGCCTCACTCACGCCTTAGTCGAACTGGCCCCAGAAAACCCCCTTCTTAAGTCTATTATTGTCTTTCATTAAATTTGATCTATGGAGATTTCAATCCCTCAGAGATTCGCCGTCTTCAAGACATGGCAAAGTCGATGGTTGCTCAGAGAGAGACCTTAATTGCAACCCTTGCGATATTTGTAACCTCATCTCCCACAATCTCTCTCTCTCTCTCTCTCTCTCTCTCTCTCTCTCTCTCTCTCTCTCTCTCTCTCTCCTTTCTTTGTCTTTGCTTCACCTCCTTTTGAAAACTGATCCCCCTCGCTTCATCTGACATAACTTTCATTAACAATTGCGCTTCTCGCATTTCTTGCTTTTTTTATCATAGTTCTTATATTATTGTTAAAAATCTTCAGCGTCATTAATATAAAGTAACTGTTGATTTCTAAATATCCATAATTCCGCAAAACTGGAAAAATACCCAACTATTACTTGGACAGGGTTAAATCAGTGCTACATGAAAGGATAGCTAATATGACTCGAAGCATCCTGAATAAAATATTAAATTACTGGAATAAAACTAAAGTGAAACACATGCCTGTCACAGCCATTTAAGAAAAAAAATGCAACCTCACAAAAATTCCCCTCCAACCTCATTGCCTGATAAAACCTCATCATCGAACGTCACTTAAAAGCTGATATCTTAAAACCCCGTTTAACCCAACCTTTTGCCAGTTTCTTAACCATCCCCTCTCCCCTCCTCTGGGCACCTCGTACCAATGCCTCCTCAACCACTCATTGGCCACCTCCCCCTCCCTGACCCCGTCTTGTCCGGAATTCTCCTCCAAGCCTGTCTTTGGACGTTTTTGTTTTCGCGCAAATTGCGACAAATGAGTATCGAAAACCGGGGATAAGAAGAGATGCGACCATTACTTGTACATATTCATCTCCAAGTATTCTTCTTCCTTGTATTTGTACATTCTGATGTCAGTATTTGCGTTCAAAAGTACCCCCTATTTCAATAACATGTCATAATAATGGATGTAATTTACAATCACAGCTGCTTGGTCTTTCGTTAAACCTCTTACAATATCATTACCTCTATGAGAAA
>NC_061110.1:75869359-75871859 GCF_015104395.2 Macrobrachium nipponense | reverse complement strand
AATTTCGTGATAAAGAGCAAAGACACACGCGTACACATAAGCATACACAAACAGTAGAGAGAGAGAGAGAGAGAGAGAGAGAGAGAGAGAGAGAGAGAGAGAGAGAGAGGTGCTGAGAGCATCGTCTTCCCACCTACGACAAGAAGAGTCTTGAACAGAATGGACGCCTGCATTAGCCATTAGCTATGCACCATAAGTATGGGTATTACCATCCGTGATGTTCGTTTATTACTTACCTATTACTCACCCCCTGAGTTGTGGCACTTAGAAGAGAACCTCAAGAGAACCTCTGCCCCTTCCTAACTGATCCCCAATGCATAACCATCCCGGCCCCCCTGCACACACAAACACACACACCAATACCCATCCACCACCCCTTAACCGCCCACCCACAACCCCTCCCGTGCTGCCTCCCCTTCACAAAAAAGGAGGTTGGGGGACTTCATACCAATATCTTGATTATTCCGACGGGCGCTTCCCGAGCGTCTCTTGTCTCACAATGGACTTGGTGGTACATTAAGTAACGCTCTGGTCGTTCCTTTTTTTGCATTCCATCCCTTACTCCGCTCCTCGGCTCTACACACACACACACACACACACACACACACACACTCCTGCCAAATTACTGAATATATAATCAAGCCTTGTGATGAGCAAGATTTCGGTCCCCTGATCTTCAAGTCCCTTTGTTCCTCTACTCCACTTTTTTTTTTTTTTTTTTTTTTTTTGTGGCTTATCCTTCAGTCCGCTTGAAATTTCTCTTTCCGTTTTCCACTCGTCAGTAAGATGTGAACCTAATATTTGGGTATGATTTATCGTAAGTCTATCTCCTATAACTAACTGATAGCACGATAGTTCATTAAAACCTGCAATGATTCGTCAACTGTACTGATAAAAAAAATTACACCAATAATATAACAAAATAATTAAAAAAGTAGCCATGAGGAATATGGCCACAAGTGTTCATCTGAATAGAGGTATCTATATATATTCCATCTCGACAACAGCATTTTATAGCTGTAAAAGAAGTTTGCCAAATTAATGGGGTTTCAGTCACACCAAACATAATCAATTATATCGTTCTTCTAAGAACGCATCAATGAGATATAAAATTACAATTGTATATATGATTACAAAAAAGCGTAACTGTTAATCAGAAGTCAATTTGTGGAAGCTGTGGGCAATATATGTTGGTAACAGACGTCAATTTCTGGAGGCTGTGGGCAATATATGTTGGTAAGTAAAAGAGAAAGAGAGTTTTACCCAAAGAGTAAAACAAAATTAGAATACCATAAAAGATGGAAAAAATGAAATATTGTATAACATAACATTGCTTCATGAAAGTATAGAAATTCTGGTATAGGGGAAACAACCGAGTGGACTATACTCTGTTTTTTTCAATCTGTCCATCCGCCTGTGGTGTTTTTGTATGGTAAAACTGCGTCCCGGGCTTTAAATAGTTACGGTATGTGTAAGTTTTAGGTAAATAAAACGATATCTGGGTGTACATTTGCAACTGAAAAGTGTTTTAATAATTTACTGTATGCTAAGTACACCGTTAATATTCGAAATAGGATATTATTATTATTGTTGAATGTAAGCTGAATGTAACTATCTAAAGCCCGGGACGCAGTGTTACCATACGCAAACACCACAGGCGGATGGACAGATGGAAAAAAACAGAGTATAGTTGATCCATCCAGTCTTGCCCGCTTGTTGATCCACCCTCCGAAAAAGTACTTTAAACACGTCCTGACACTGGAGATGGGCACCAGTCATGTGTCATCGGTGGTGGGAGCAACACCTCGTGAGCTCTACTCTCCTTTCGAAGTAAGCAAAAGTACTTTTTCGAAGGGTGGATCAACCAGCAGGCAAGACTGGATCAGCTAGTCCACTCGGTTGTTTCCCCTATTCTATATAAGTATTCTGACAATAGATCTATATAACAATTTAACAACGAAAACTCCGGACAATTAAACTAAAGGAGATCCCACAGAAAAAATGGAAACTACTTTGGCAAGATTAATATAAGAATGTAAAGGTCGGCGAAAATATGCAAATTACGGACATTAGCTGGATGTCAACATGAGATACGCAGATCCCTGTTCGGAAAAATGAACACGCGGTTGGGGAAGTGACTCCGTCAGCCTTTAATCTGGAGTCCATTTTCTTCTAATGCATGGATGAATAAGGTATACGGACGATTTTGATTAATGTTTACATATACAAAGTTCAAGTGTATGTATAACGTACACGCAAGGCATAACCACATACAGCACTATATAACAACGCCCAAGAGTGATATCATCAATATGAGTGTTTGCATACCTCATGTAATTATATATCTTTCGTTTTTCACCATGAGCCTCTTGTCCTTGGAAGGGATGGCGCCAGAAAGGTAAAACCTTCTGGTTCCTTAGCCAGTCTTGTGAGATATGGTTGCTAGCAACACGCCCTGCTTCTTGACCACAACAGATCCTGGTGAACTATGGGAAGCCTA
>NC_061110.1:75861859-75864359 GCF_015104395.2 Macrobrachium nipponense | reverse complement strand
ACGATTCTCATCTTCATTTATTTAACTTTGCAAATTATCTTTGAAGCTGTTGCACTTAAAATAATTATATCAAACGATTACAAAATACCGAATAATCATGCATAAGTACACACACACATATATGTGTTAAAATTCTTTGCGTGCCTTTGTTTGTAAAGAGCTGACAGCTAAGTACTCGCACATAATAATCATGAATTTCTATACCCATCAGCGTACTGTTAAATTTAAACTATGCTTAAAAGTGCTCATTATACACAAATTCAAACTTAAGATTTGTACTATATACGTATCACATAATAGCTTGAAAACACAAAATCGAACTTGTCAAGGATTAAGAACTCTTGTACATAAGATTATACATTTATACTGAAATCAGTTCACTAACTAATAATACCACTTGATAAAAACTCTTTAACACAAAATAAGTTCCAAATTAATTGTATCTAAACGTATAATACAATCGCACTGCATACCGTTCAAACCGTTTGGCGCGAAGCGATAATTACCCACATTTTTTTTGTAAACAGACCATTAATCGGCATTCCCTGGTTGAAATAAAATTTATGAATATACGTATATGCATATATATATATATATATATATATATATATATATATATATATATATATATATATATATATATATATATATTATATATATATATATATATATATATATATATATATATATATATAGTGGGCATGTACCCGAAAATATTCTTGATAACATCAACTCTTCCTTACGCCTGCTGATCTAACGGTCTAAAGTTCTAAACCATTGTCCACTTCGAGCTCCAGACTACAGCATTTTAGAAATGTGCAAATTAGCATTGTGACAGGTCCGTTTTTCGTGTAGAAAAAATGCAAAGAAAAACACACTAAAACGTTATAAGCAAAATATATATAAATGAGTTTACAGAAAAACAATCTCCTAAAAATGTGCTGTGCTTAATTAGAGTCTTGCTATCATGAAGCGGACACTTAATAGCCGAAGTAGTCTACAGGAGAAAGTCAGCCATTAATTCTTTGACAACTGAGCATGTTTCAAATGCCTAATTGCTTCTCTTGGTAATGACTTGGATTAATATGCCATAAAAGCAGAACTGAAGCTGGATATACCCTAATGAGGGTTCAATTTCTAAACGCCGAATATGCTTTAAGGTCCTAAAAGACCTTGTCTCTTACTCTGACATATCTCACAAAAGAACAAATAAAATCCATTATTAATATATGAATACACTTAAAATATGTGTACCCAAGACATTAAAATTCTACATAAGTATTAATATATGAATACACTTAAAATATGTGTACCCAAGACATTAAAATTCTACATAGTTTAAAGTTATTTATGTATCCGTTGAATCCGATTAATAAAACTGGATGAGCAAGAGATAAAATGTGCCTTCTTTCAAGTTCTGCGTTCATGAAAATTATTTTATCATTCTACTAACACGACGAGCAAATATAAAAGTACAAACCGATTAATAATGCGCTTTGAATTCAGCACACAAACAACCACATGGAATAACCTTTCACTAACTGTGAAAGTATATAAATACGTAAGTATATGCAAACTAATTGTTTTGGAACAGAAACGCACAAAAAAATCCTAAATGAATTAGTCCACTGACTAAGCGCACTTATATATAAATAGAGACAGTTATAATGATATATATCTACACACTAAATGTACGTGTATTAGTGCGAACAAATAATTTAAATACATCAAGTCCAGCGCTCATGTACAACTATAAAAACATCCTGAAAAGATGAACACGCATGTATACTCATACACTAACAGAAATACGCATAGTCAGTCACACTCAAATTTTTCCTCTGCTACTTCCCTTATTAATCAGTTCTCAAAGCTCATCCTCATTATCACCGGCCGGCGAAATTAGTCTTCAGAGACAAAAGACAAATCGACCTAATCCTCGCCATGTTCTTGCAGCATGATTAAGTCTAATTACCTACGTCATTTACTACAGAGAGAGAGAGAGAGAGAGAGAGAGAGAGAGAGAGAGAGAGAGAGAGAGAGAGAGAGAGAGAGCGTTTGGATGTCTGTTAGAAGCTAAAAACTCCACCTTCTTGAACAAAGTGAAAATTTTCAATATAAATTGATAATAAAAAAAATCATATTACATATTGATAAAAATGAAAAATTACCGTAAAACTGTTCATTTCTGTTAAACAAGGGGAAAAAAAAAGCAGCATGGTACAGAAAATAACCCATCATTCAATAACATCTATACTAGCCCCTTCAAAAGCCCGGCAATCAATAGAGGATAGATGTCCATCAGCAAAAATGTGTAACAATTAACGACATAAAACCATTATTTAAGGCTGAAAAGGAAACGGCAGTCGAGAATATTCTTCTAATGCACAGGATATATCTGTCTCTCCGCTTCCTTCATTATAACCCCTTTCATTTCATGCATAAATTAGCCTAATCTCATAAATTTCCCCATCCCTCCCCTTCCCACTCCAATCCCCCCACC
>NC_061110.1:75814359-75856859 GCF_015104395.2 Macrobrachium nipponense | reverse complement strand
AGCATTTCTTTAACATTTTTTCAAAACCAGCCACGGGATCGTTTTTAGCCAAAGGTCGGGATAGCGAAAGACAAAACTCGGTTCCCGGTTAAACCCGTTTCGTCATCCATCTCTTGCTTAATTTCTTCTTGATTAAAGCAGCTGTCACAACAAATCACCAAACACGACTTTTGAAAAGCAATCAAGATGAGATTGTGATAAGTGAGAAATTCCTCCTGACGAGAGAGAGAGAGAGAGAGAGAGAGAGAGAGAGAGAGAGAGAGAGAGAGAGAGAGAGAGAGAGAGAGAGACGGGGGATTTCGGACGTTTGTACATATGAATGTATTCATTCACGAACATCTGTATTTGAATTGAATGATTGAGATTTCAAAACCTTTTCAAATAAAGGCATTTAATTTAAACAGATACTCTACAGAGAGAGAGAGAGAGAGAGAGAGAGAGAGAGAGAGAGAGAGAGAGAGAGAGAGAGAGAGAGAGAGAGCACTAATTTTCAAACGAATGTGTACGTACAAAATCCTTTATCTAAATGCTTGCACTCAGGAGCGCATGTACGCACACATAGCTGAACATTTTTGAGAATGACATTTTCCAAATGTCACACAGTGTATATAGCACAAGTAAACTCTCAAAAGCTGAATCAGAAATACTTCTCAAAATGTGAATATACACTTTTGCTGAAATTAACCTGACGTACCAAAACAATGGCCAGCCCTGTGTATACTTAAGAATTAAGGAATATTTAATCCATATGTCCCTTCAAGGAAGCAATTCCAGAGGGTATTAGACCACCGACTTTTAACTAAGATTCAGGGATGTTGAGCCCTGCCAGCAGCTGGTCATCAGACTCTTCCTGATGACATCTGATATTAATACCTTGGCCGGAAAATCAGTGGCATGCGAATGTGTTATTGTCGTGTTCTACTGTATATTTCGAACTAAAATGCGAAAGAGGAGGGCATATAAAGAAAAAAGCAACTCTGTGTAACTCAGAAATGTACAAAAAAAAAAAAAAAAATAACACTCCACAGCTGAGAATGTGAAAAAAAAACTTAAATTGGTAAAAATGTTTCTGTGAGGGCAAGGATGAATCAGTAATTAAAGATGGTTTTGTCATGTCATAAGATGGTGACATGAGGGTATAATTCAGAAGTTCTAAGAGGGAGATGACGACGATTCTAAAATAGATGGTGCCAAAGAGGCGACTGAAAAGGTCCTAATACAAAGGACGTGCGATGGCGGGTGTAAGATAAATATGAATGTGTTGGGAGATTAGATGAGCTGCTGATGAGTCTTCTCTATTGGTGTAAGAAGTGGCTAATGTTGCGGAGGTTTTCTGTACTTATGGTTCATCAAGGATTCCAACATTTAAAAGTTTGAACGTGGCAGTGATTCTTGTGCTGTTCACTTCTGGGGTCATCAGTGGCTATGGAAAAGCTCTTAATGTATAATATATATATGTATATATATATATATATATATATATATATATATAGATATATATATATATATATATATATATATATATATATATATATATATATATATTAATATATATACATATATATATATATATATATATATATTATACGTGCTGATCAACCTGGCACTGCCCAGGAAAACTCTGAATGACAACAGATAAACACACACACACTCTCTCTCTCTCTCTCTTTCTTTCCTGCTAATACAGTTGCTTCAATTACACTGCCCAGCATTGTTGACATTTTTGGTTAGACACTAATATCCATCATTTTTGACATTTTATTTTTTACCCCTTCTCAACCACATTGCCCCACTCCACCCTTCCTATCAGGGCTGAACTTGCATTTAAAGGGCACTGAGAGTGTCACTATTCATCTCAGTAACGTCAAGAGCTATGGATTAGAAATAACATCTATCGTTTTCAGTTATTTTGACATCACTCCCTTCTCACCGTTTCCTATTGGGGCTGAACTTGGGACTTAAATGGCATCAAGAGTGTCACTATTCATCTCAGCAACCTTGAAAAATTTGGATTAGGCACTAATCTCTGCCATTTTAAGCTAATTTTACATGTCACCCATTCCTACATCCCTATAGGGACTGAACTTGGACTTGAGGGGCATCAGGAGTGTCACTATTTCTCATAGCGACTTCGAAAACTATAGATTAGACGCTAATATAAGTAGTTTTCAGTTATTTTTACATGTCACCCCCTTCCCACCCATTTTCACACCCCCTCCCTATTAAGGATGAACTTGGACTTGAAGGGCATTGAGAGGGTCACTATTAATCTCAGCACTTTCAAAAGCTATGGATTAGACACTAATATCTGTCATTTTCAGTTATTTTTATTTTCCCTCCTTTCCAACCCCCTCCCCACACCCGGCCCCTTTGGTGCCAGTGATGTCTTACCCCAACAATATCCTTTCTCAGATGCTAAATTATATGTATACCATGTTTGGTTGAAACTGCTAAATGCAGGTAAAAGTGTCTATGATACACACACTCTCACACTCACATGTACATACATACATCCATATATATATATATATATATATATATATATATATATATATATATATATATATACACACACACACACACACGCACACACTAGCTGCCCAACCGGCACTGTTCGGGAAAACTCTGGAGAACTTAAAAAATTTTCCTGCACCTCCTTGTGCTGACTGTCCTATTTATCCAGGTATTACTGTGGTGACTGACCTTTTCATATAGAAATTACTGAAGTAACTGTCCCTTTTATTCAAATATTACTTTGCTGACTATCCCATTTATCAATGTATTACTGTGGTGACTGTCCCTTTTATCCAGGTATGACTGTACTGACTGTCCCATTTACCCATGCATTACTGTAGCAACTGTCACTTTTATGAAGTTATTACTGTGGTGACAGTTCCATTTAACCAGTTATTACTGTGGTGACTGCCCCATTTATCCAAATGTTACTATGGTGACTGTCCCTTATATCCAGGTGTTACTCTGTGGACTTTCCATTTATCCAAGTATTATTGTGCTGCTTGTCAATTTTATCCAGGTATTGCTGTGGTGACTGTCCTATTAATCCTGGTATTACTGTCCTGAATGTCCCTATTTCCCACGTATTAACTGTTTTGACTGTTCCTTTTATCTAGTTATTAATGAGGTGACTGTCCCTTTTATCCAGGTTTTCCTACTGTGACTGTCACTTTCATCTAGGTATTATTGTACTGACTGTCCCTGTTATCTAAGAATTACTGAGATGACTGTCCATTTTATTCAGACGTAACTGTGGTGACTGTCCCATTTATCCAGACATTACTTTTCTATCTGTACCTTTCATCCAGGTATTACTGTGGTGACTGACCATTTTATCCAGATATTACTATGGCGTGATTGTCCCAGTTATCCCAGTATTGCTATGGTGGCTGTCCCAATTATTCATGTATTATTGTGCTGACTACCCCTTCTAACCAGATATTACTGTGGTGACTGTTCATTTTATCCAGATATTACTATGGTGACTGTCCCATTTGGTCCCCAAAAAACCTAAACACATCCCCCTCCCCTTAACTAAAACACCCCACACTAAATAGCAGAAACCCCACTAAACCTAAACACACTCCCCTTCTAAACCTTAACACATCCCCACTAACGTAAACAAACCCCTAACTAAACCTAAACACACACCCTCACTAAACCTAAACAAACTCACAACTAAACCTAAACACACACCCTCACTAAACCTAATCAAACCCCCAACTAAACCTAAACACACTCCCACTAAACCTAAACAAACCCCACCTAAACCTAAACACACATGTTGATACAGAATTATTAATCACATAGGAAGGAAATCCTTTTCAATAATATATATCTATGGTATGGAGTACATGAAACGAGGTATGATAAACCTTTAGAGTTTATTTACCAAATAAGTTACAAAGGTACAGGGAAAGTGGAAAGGGGGAAGGGGGTATGGGTTTGAAACTACCCTATTATCAAAGTTATGTTAAATGATGGTCATGTGCCATATTTTGTCTGGATCTGTATGCAGTTCGGTTTTTTTTAGCGCACAAAGCTACAAACATACAAACATTCACTTTCGGATATATATATATATATATATATATATATATATATATATATATATATATATATATATATATATATATATAGGTATATCAGACTGAGTGAAAGAGCGGTAGCTACACATACAAAACTAGTAAAACTAATTCATTAATTCTCGTTAGAGGGATAGGTCGTCTATGGATATGATGCATCTTCACAATGTAATTTGAATAACTAAACTTAACTGCACTTGTGAACACAGATGGAGGTGAAGACACCCGTGTTCTGTGGCGTGAAAAGTTGGACACTGGCTTAAATAATGATGTAGTGTAGAAAAATGAACTCAAAAGCTAAACAAACCAGAGATTTAAGGTTTGATTCAACCTTGTTGAAAAAAATTAGTACAGGGGATTCTGCTTAGAACTGGAAAATCGTTTTAAGGAAAGAAAGATTAATCAGTAACAGAACTGACACAGGTGTTATGATGAATAAATATCTATGGGTTCTGCAGAGATTTAGGTGTGCGAACTTCGTTTTTAAATATGGTTCTCTCCAAAATATACCATAGTATACTATACAACCAAATAAATTGTTTTAATGGGTGAAGAATCAATGGGCTGTGATAAGTTAAGATCCATATCTTGTTTTAACCGTGGAACATATTTTATGTCTATTTCTACCACATGATACAAAGGAAAATTAAAGCGATTTGCTAAGTGCCACAACAGAATCTTTCAGAAACACGTATGAAAATTGCTATAAAATTGGCCAGGTAGATTTAGCTTCGAACGAAATTGGTAAAAAAAAAAAAAAAAAAAAAAAAAAAAAAAAAAAAAATTTCAAAAGGTTGGTATCTCATCAACGAATAATGCAGGTACAGGGGAACCGTATTACTCAATAATCTATGCTATGAGGAACCTGAGAGATTGTTTGGCATAAGAATTATTAAACAGTGTAACTGGAAAGGCGTAATTAGATGACTGTTTTCAAGTTGAGGAGAAAACTATTATTTTAAAATTAATTGTAAGAGCCAACTCGTTGGCAAAGCAAAAGGCATTCGAAATAAATAATGCCGCTTTTTTTTTTTTTTTTGACGTAACCTTATAACGCCAGATAATAAATACACTGAGCCAAGAGGGTGGTACTGATAATGTAAGTTCGTCGCACATGGTGCTGTTACAGCTTTCTTTAACAACTGCATCTCAAATACATCGACCATGTTAACGATGTTAACACTCCGGTTTAGGATAACCTTTAGACTAAAGTTCTATTACCCAATTCGTAACCATTATTATCGGAAAGAATGTCTCGATCCTGCGGATTTATGCCAGTTATTTATTGACCATACTCATTCAAAAGTGATTAGGTGGACAAAACCAATGTTGTTGAAATTCAAGTAGCTTCTTTCTAACTGCCGAAACAACTATGTACGTACTACCAGTATTAATGGAGTACAGGGTTAGACCGTCCCGTCGTTACTGCGTAAAATTGTGACATCATTGGTAGGTGGCCATAAAAGAAAACCAAGAAAACAAGTAAATTAAGGGTGACATCATTGGTAGGTGGCCATAAAAGAAAACCAAGAAAACAAGTAAATTAAGGGTCTCTATGGGAATTGCTTGCCAACACCCATTTTCTATCTCTTTCACGACCTTGTGTGAGAAAGGTCCCCATTACTCTCCAGGTACTGGAAGACAGTTTCCTTTTTCTTCACTCTGGTGGGGTCAAAAACTGACTGCTGAATTGTTTTTTACCTGAACCTCAGTTACATCAGCCACGTGACGTCATGCGCGAGATTGTCCTATTTTGGTCAGAAGCGGTCTAACCCTGTACTCTATTAATCCTGCGTACTACCTACTCAACAAGAATGAAGCGAGAGCAAGCTGTAGTGGGTGTGTGTTAAACGGCAAAGGTAACTGTAGGAATGGCAAACTTTAATGCACTGTTATATATTCGGACATTTAAATCCGCAATTATTCAGTATTAATAACTTCCTTGACTAATGCATTTAATAACACAATAATGAGCTAATTGAAGTTTAACACCAAAATGCAACCAATAAGCATTGTATAAAAGTAAAGAGAGGTAGACACACATACAAACAATACAAATACTGGATGCTACCAACTGTGACTAGGCACACTATAGTAGATTCATATCAGCCGTGAATTTTATGTCTTAGCCAATCCCTTACAACGCTCCTTATTGGCTGTTGATAAGCCAATCACAGGGCTAGAAACTCTCAGTCTCTCTCGAGAGAGTTCACATGGGTGGGATCTCTGTCCCACCTCTCCTGAAAAACGTATACCTCAGGAGAGTTGTAACATACATCCTACCTGTGTGAACTCTCGAGAGAGAGAGTTTCCAGCCCTGTGATTGGCTTATCAACAGCCAATCAGGAGCGTCGTAAGGGACTGGCCTAGACATCAAATGCACGGCTGATGTGAATCTACTATAGTATTGCAGTCGATTTGCCTGTTGACATCATCTTGCGTTTTATGCGTCTAGTGAGTAAATAGAATCGATTCCATTATCCCTAACCTTGAATGGGCTAAAGTTCATCGGAAATATCCCGATTACTAATAGTACTGGCAATGCCACGTTCCTAACTGAAAATCTCATTTTTAAGAATCTTCAATTCTCGGCAACTGAGAATGAACCATAAAACCACTTGGTCCTCGACTGTCTGTTTTTCCAGCCCTTAGAAATTTGAAAAGGAGTGTGAATTCATAGTGAAGATCATGATTTTTTTCTCATTCTGTGTATAAACCATGCTGTTAGTACTGGATTGGATTTCTTAAAACTTTCCTACCAGGATCTATCCAGTAAGTAAAAAAAAAAAAAAAAAAAAAAAAAAAAAAAAAAAAAAAAAAAAAAAAAAAAAAAAAAAAATGACGTTTAGGAGTTTCACTCAAGCTAAGGGTTCTATGTTTATACCTTGAAGGGTTTGTCTTTCATGACGTGACTATACAGAGAGGCATCAGCAATTCCATGGTGAGAATTTTGATGGATTTAAATAGTTCATTTAAGCAGTAGCTTAGGATTTCGACCCGTTGTAAAAAATATGTCCCACCCACCAAAATAACAAGATTTTTGGATTTTAGCTTAAACTAGGGCTGTAATTTACTTTGGGTGCCATCTGGGGCCATAGAACTTCGTATTAGGACACTCTGTAAACATTTCATTCAAACGTCAAGCAGCACTACTTCGGTTAGTTGGTCTTACTGTTACTAAGTAATGGAAAATTACTTCGATAATTTACCGGCTATCTATGGGCCTAGCATTGTTGTCGAAGCAGATGAGTTAAACTTTGCAAGTTAGGAATATAACAGGGGATGGCATTTATCGAATGTGTGTGTGTTTGGTGGCACAGGTCGGAAGAAAAGGAAAAGTGTCGTCATTCCTTTAGTGGGCCAGCCAAGAAATAATTCTACTCATGGTCATGATAACCAGGTGGGGAGCGTTAATGTAACTTGAAGAATGAAGCTACGGGGATTTAAGACGAAACATGTCAACACACATTTTACCTGGTGGATGAATCAAGATGAGCACAAGCTTTAGGCTACTTGAAATATTCTTTCTTCACCCCACTCTTGCAAATACGAAAGGCTATGATAGAGATGACAAACTGTATACTGTACAGCCGTTGCAAAGTATATGACTGGTACATGCACTATCAAAGCTATAAATGTCAGGAATTTGGTCATAGCACAAATGACCAAATCTGTCCTAGATGTGGTGAAAATGGCAAATCTAGTGAATGTGCCAGCAACACTTTAAAATGTAAAAAATGTGTAAAGAAAGGCCAGAGTAATACTAAACATAAAAAAATATGATGGGAATATGTGCACAGAATATAAAGAAGAAATGAGGGTGAAAAATAATACGGATCGTGGCTTTGACTGATAATTATTGAAGACAATACAACAAAATGCCACCTGAAGTGAAGATCATACATGAGGAAAGCAAATATAAAAAAAAGAACTAATGACCCTCCCATTCTGCAGGGGCTAAGATACAGACGAGAAAACACTAAAAGACAATTATAAAAAAATAAGTACCTTATTTTGAAAACATACAAAGGCCCGCCAGAAGGGAATCATCTCTGTGAAGGGCTGTACATAAAACCAAATAAAGCGAATCTCACCACAGGCATTATTTTTGTTTAAAATTAAACTTTCTGTTTTATATTGCATGAGTTTTTTGTACAGTATTTTATTTATTCTGTAAGCAGAGCTAGGTAAGGGTACACAATATTTTTAGAATTTGTGTCTTTCTTAACATCCCACAGCAGACTCCATCTGGTTGGTATGTTCATCTGTAACACAGTCCGCAAAGTGCTGGGAATGAATATAAGTTAGGTCCTACTGTCAAATCTGACACGTGTACACATACACAGAATATTAAATACTTGAGCTGTGATTGCAAGTGTGGGGGTGAAGAAAGAATATTTCACAAAATATTTCTGACCCTATAGCTTCATTCACCAGGCTAAATGTGAGGTAACAATTTTATCTTAATAAAATTAGTTTTTGATTAACAACTGATATGAGGCACATATATCCTGCTCAAGGCTGCAAGTCGTACCCACACCCAAGAATTTGAAGGGTACAATACTTCCTAGAAACAGATAAGCCACAGCCTTCAACTACCCAGAATAAAAAAAATATATATATGACATGTACATTGTAGAAATGTGTGTCAACACAACTGTAAAATCAACAGTACAATAATTAATAAAGCCTTCTAACTCCAGTTAGGCTGAGGGGTCCTGGGTAATGACACTAGGTTAGGTTAGGGAAGAGTAGGATACAATGCACCCCTTTCACAGTTGCACATCAAATTATTGGACAACTGAGGTATCTGATCTTTCAGGTGTTAGGAGGTCTGGGAGGAAAACCCACCCCCAACCCCCTTCAGGTAAGGACTTGGTACCCTATGGTATGCTGCACTCATTTTATCCCCCTTTGTAAAATTTATGACACTCCAGGTCATGTTAAGTTGGGGGTCCAGGCCCAGCCAGATAAGACCCTGGGTTAAGATGAGATACATCCCTTAACTGTCCTTTCTATATTTCTAAGCTTGAAATTTCTTGGTATATGTTACTATTGACATGCAAGAATTATATAATTTTGGCTGATTATTTGTTACTCACGTCATTCCTATCATTCTGACATGGACCTCATTTTCTGTTTTGGTTTTCTGCCATTATAAAACCCTAGTTTCCCACTGGGGTTCCCATTATTGTAAATAAGAGATGGGTGATTTGCAATAAACTGTTCATTTAATTAAATGTAAACTTATGCCACGAGTTGGTTTTGCTATGGATAACTGCTAATGAAGGACTGGGGACAGCAATTTCATAAATTTGACTTTATCTACAAAACAAGTACATTTCCATCTACAAAACTCTAAAATTTTTGCTATATGAAATTGTTAGTAAGGTTGAGGAAAAGCAATCCAATGTAGTTTTGTCAAATCCTACATTAATTCAGTAATTCAAGCAATTCAATTTTAACTGTAAGCAGCTAAGGTCCAGCTGTGTGGCCCTAACTCATAATTCTGAATTAGTTTACTAAATCCAAAGTATAAGCCTTGCCTCTACTACAGCTGCACAACTTATTCTAGAAAAAAAAAAAAGGCACTGAAAGTCAGACTGTTGAAGTGGGATAGCCTGGCCTAGATTTGTAGACTGGTTTGGCAAACTAACCTAGGCTAGGCTGACCTACCCTAACATTCAAGGGCATCTGTTGCACTAGTCTTAACCTAACCCTTTAACAGTTCGTGTGCTAGGTTTGTGTGTCTAGTTTTGTCAATTAAACCTAGCCTAGGCTAGATCAGCCACATGTAGTATTTAGTATAGAAAACTGCTGCAATAGCCTCAGCCTAACAACCACATGCAGTTAGCCTGCAAAGCCTGACTGACACTGCATCTTTCTCAGGTAGTCATATGCAGACACTGAACTGAACTCATTGCCAGACAGTCTTGGTTGGCCTATTCTAGGTCAATCCTAGGCCTAAGGTAATTGTTTAAAATATTAATTTCTTGCCAACTATCATGCATCTCGTTTGTTCAAACCAGTAGATTCATGAACATGCAGTGACCAGTTAACCGCTACAAGTCTCTTATTCCTAAATAAATGACTGTTTGTCAGTAGCCCTGTCTTTTGCTTGGAAAACCAAAGTTATGCTTGGGATCACACCTTATAGCATGGACTCCGAATGGTTCATCTGAATGGTTTATCCGGGAAAATTATGTCAGTACATAGGGCATCAATATATTTGCCGCCACCTTCAGTCTACGCAATACAAAGCAGCAAACGGGAAATGCATTCATAGTCCTACTTACCCACTTTCAGAAGTTCTAAGCATGACTTGCACTGCACTTTCTGTAGGTCGGTATTTCTACACAAGCAATCCAATTACCTTCTCCATTATATATTTGCAAATTCACTGCTGTTTATAAAGGACCTAATCTTGTAGTGTCGCATTCTGCAAATACCACGACTCCGCGAGCTGCACGACCACCACCACCCTTTGGCTACAACTAAATACCTCCTAATCCTATCGGAATCGGATTAGGTTCGGATAGCTGCTTTATTTAAACCATTAGTCATAGACGGTATGGTCGAAATTTATCAAAATGAATACTACAGTGAAATGTTACGATGTGAGATCACTGTATATTCCATCTTTACATATAAAGACCGCAGAAACCGAGGGCAGGTCGAGCAAGTGGGAAAGCTTTTTTAGAGTAATTGTGACAAGACATGTACCAATGAATTTAGGATGATGCAGTACGATGTAAGAAACAACCAATCTTTGAAGACTCTCCTGAAATCAAAAGAACAAGAAGAAAATAAAACTCCCCTGCTTATCTCCTTACGAACAGAATAAGGCAAACAAAGGAAAACTTATAAATAACTCTATATTTAGTAAGACACCTTTATCCCTATAAAAATGAATGATTTCTGTTACTGCTATTACTTTGAGACACACCCCTGCAAAATACTGTAATAGGAAGTTTCGTCGCGATGCAGTCTACTGAAGATACGATTACGGATAAACATATAAAGATTGCCCGAGAAGTTATCAGCTGGATTTACCCATGACTAGCACACCAGAAGAAGAGTTTGTCCTTGTTAAGCATTCTAAAATGAATGTAACATTAAGATTTGAGTGCACAAACACGCGCATATAAATTATATATATATATATATATATATATATATAGATTATATATATATCTATCTATATATATATATATATATATATATTCTTATATAACATTTAAAAATATTTCATCAATATATGGCTCAGAGAGAGAGAGAGAGAGAGAGAGAGGGAGAGAGAGAGAGAGAGAGAGAATAGGATGACGCGAGGCGGAAACAGACGCACAAGACAGTCAAAATTCAGAATTTATGAAACACACAAATACTCGATTCTCGGAGCAACAACACATCCTTCAAATCGAATATATAATATGAAAAAATCGCGGGGTGGGGTATTATATGCATTCAAAAATGTATATATCTAAATTTATATTTATATATAATAATATATTATATATATATATTAGAACATAATATATTATACCGCGTATGTATTTATATGTGCATTTGATTGTACGCAAGCAAGTGTTAATGAAAAGTCCGCATCCATAATGACACGCATACCCTGAACCTCCTATATAATTTAAAACCTTGCAATATATCTAAGATTTTAAGTAATGTCTAAAAGAGGTAGATGCTCGACAGCCCATTTCCCTCAAAGACGTCTTAACTTCTAAGGGCAAAACATAAAATAATATCTGCAAATAAATGTTTACGAAATGATCAAATAAACAAATGGAAGGTTGTTCCTCACGACTTATTTTTACAAATCCAGAATATACAAATCAGGAGAAACCAAGATCTGCCCTGTTATACAACTCTGCTTTGTATTTCTCTCAAATCTTTCTAAACAAAAATTGCCTGGGAGAGGATGGAGGGAGGGGCCAGAAAATGGCAACGGGAAAAGGGGGACGAATGACCAATCCTAGGGGCTCAGAGGGGGAATGGGAGGTGGGCGGAAGAACCCCACCTAATGCAAGACCCCACCCTTGTCCCAACTGTCTGTAACGATGAAGAGGGAATTGCATGATCAGCGACCCTCTAAATCTATCCCTCACATGTCGAGACATCTGCAACAAAAGACATTTTTGAATGCATATAATACCCCACCCCGCGATTTTTCATATTATATATTCGATTTGAAGGATGTGTTGTTGCTCCGAGAATCGAGTATTTGTGTGTTTCATAAATTCTGAATTTTGACTGTCTTGTGCGTCTGTTTCCGCCTCGCGTCATCCTATTCTCTCTCTCTCTCTCTCTCTCTCTCTCTCTCTCTCTCTCTCTCTCTGAGCCATATATTGATGAAATATTTTTAAATGTTATATATATATATATATATATATATATATATATATGGTATATATATATATATATATAGATAATAGATAGATAGATAGATAGATGGATAGATTGGTGTAACCGAGGTGTAGGCAGGTGAAGCCCAATGGGAGACAGGGAGAAGGATGGAAACAGGCTAATTTCCATATTTTTCTTTAATCCCACGTTTTATAATAATACCACATTACACCTCCTGGGAGCCTATTGTTAAATAGAATAAGAAACGATCTTAGAATGCTAAAAAATCATGCAGTAAAAAAGACTAAATAAATCAATTATAAACATATTTAAAAGCTACGACCTGTAGTAACAAGAACGGAAGACCGAACGATATTAGGGAAGACAAAGTAAAAACGCTGGTAGGATAAAGTTGAATGGAGGAGTTTTGGGCATTCAACTATTTCATAAACAAGTCCTCCGGTAGGTAGTTCGTGACGGTTTTGTGTTTTGCCTTTAATACAGAAAGCATCCATTGCGGTGTCAGTTTTACAGACTTTTGCATGGTTCCTAATATCCCCTGTTTGGGCATTGAGAGCCTACTTCCTGTGGTTTCTACAAAGAGGTTACTCAGGGTCAGAATCGACTCACTTCATGGAATAACATTACGCACAGGAAGTGGCACATTTGAGTTATAAGTTGGGAGGTGTTAAACTACAATTTTCATAAACACACATACACAAAACAAAACACACACACACACACAGAGGGTGGAACAATGTATATGGCTAAATTCATATATCAAAATCAAGAAACATTTGATGAAGGCGGTCAGTGATATCCACTTTTTGTTACAAAACGTAAACACGTCATTCGGAATACAGAACAAATAGGCGCCGTGTAAAAATTCACACCAAGTAAAAGATAATTCATTTAGAGCTAAGCATTCTTAATGGAAGTAAAACGAAAAATTGAAGATTCATTGCAGACAGCGCACGTATAGAATAAAAAGGTATACAAATAAAGGTAAAGAGGAGATAACAGAATGGAGAGAGAGCTTCCTGCTGTAAGACAAGATGGAAGCTGGATCAATAAGAAAAGTGGAAATCCAAGGATAGAGAAACCCTTTAATAAGTACCGGGTGGCCCAACTAGCGTTAGCTGAAAAAGGTGCATTCAACAATATCTATTTAATCAAACCTCCGGTACGGGTAGACAAAAACCTGGATACAACACATTGTATTTTAGCAAAAATTCGAAAAATTAGCAGCCAGCTACCATTACAATTCGGTAAATGATAGGCGAAAGGTTAGCCCAGATTCTATTAAAATTACGTCAATATAAATAGATGGATGTCAGCAACCGCAATCAGAGGCCAACATGAATGAATTATCTGCCACGATGAACGATCATTTAGAAAGACAAGTTATTAACTGGTCTTCAAAAATCGTTATCCTTACGGATTCACTGGCATTTACTATTGAGTTTATAAAGTTTTTGTAATTTCGAGTAAAATAAGCAGGCATATAGTCATTCACCTGAAAAACGATTATCTGAAATATTATGGAAATTTTGCCTACTGCTCTATACTCTTGAGAAATTCCTACCATAGTCTCATCACCGGCTTCACAGCGAGTTCCACTTCTTTTATTTTTATTCTTCTTTTTTGTCTGAGCTTCATTTTCTATCTCCCATACCTTCGAAACTGTTGCCAGTCGGCAGTCAGGCGACTGGCTCCTCTCAATCACATAACAAATCATCTTAACCGTTGGACATGTTAATAATTCAAGAAATCTTTCCAACGCGACGCTTTTCTACCGTATAACATAATTACTTAGTTATAAAAACCTTTTCAAAGAAATATAAACATGGGACCACATATGGACCCTGAATGATTGGCTTTTGCCAAAGCATGATACTGAAAAAATTGTTGAACCGACCATCAGAGTCTAGCATGAGCTTAATTGTTCAAAGTGAGACCCTGGAAGCCATGAGGGTAAGTAAAAAAAAATCTATGGCTTTTATATTGGAAATATCAGCTAAATATATAATATTTTTCTTTTCAAAATGTTTGACCTTAGTTTTATCATTGTTGGTCTTTTTATAGGTCTTAACTGACTGAATAATTAAGTGTGTGTGTGTTTGTGTGTGTGTGTGTGTGAGAGAGAGAGAGAGAGAGAGAGAGAGAGAGAGAGAACCTAACCTTGTGATTTACAACGGCCGTTTCCATCACTGCTGATTTCTAGCTTAGAGACTTTTTCCTTCTCCTCCTCCTCCTCCTAGTCTTCCCCCTCCCCCTCCTCCGCCATCCCCCTCCTGACATTATCCCCAACCTTGCTCCCTTTCCCTTCCCTCCCATAATAAACTTTAATGCTCAATCTATCTTCAGTGATCAATTTGGCCGCTGAAGCCGCCCGCCACGAAGAGACTGTCTCTATTGAAGGAAAAAGTACATTCTCCTCTTTCTTTCCTCTAGTGGCTTCCATCATCGGTCTCTTTTATTCTTCTTTCCAATCAGATCTTTGTTTATATTCAGCTTCATTTCCATGTCTAATTTTCCCTGTTACCTCTACAAGAATTTTAATCTAGTTTTTAAATCAGTAGTATTTTATATGTTAAATCTAGTACTTTCATTTTTCTATCACTGGCAATTAACCATGTAAAGCATTCAATACAACTGCGGCACTATATTCAATTAACCACTGAAATCAGTACTGTAATGGCTTTCTACTCATGAAAATTCACTTAAACTTTCACAAGCCCTCTCTCTCTCTCTCTCTCTCTCTCTCTCTCTCTCTCTCTCTCTCTCTCTCTCCAAGCAATATTACTTGTCTTCTGAAAAATATGCACCAAAAAGAAAGAGGCTTGCAGTCACCATAAAAACAAAAGGTATTTAGAAAAGACTGGGTACACGGGAAACTGATCTTCTATATTGGCACCATGCCGTTGGAAAAAAAATACAATTATAAAAAAGTCAATATTTTTTAATAATGTAATGTATATTTGTGTATTTTACACACACACACACACACACACACACACACACACACACATATATATATATATATATATATATATATATATATATATATATATATATATAAACTTCATGAAAGATTATAATAATATGAGTTCCTTAGAATGACTTGCATAAATAGCAATAAACTTTAGTGTGAAAACGATGTGTTTTGAATTTTAGAAAAAAAATTGCATTTACAAAAGTTTGTTTAGGGCGAATTTCAGATCTTATCGTATTTGCCTCTTTGTATTTACATAATGTGAAAAAATACAATCAACAGGTTTAAAAGGACTCCAAAATTAATATCCCACCATGATAATGAATTCTGCTCAGACCAATTAAAGAAATGTACCGCTAAGCAAGTTCTGGACAGATAGCACAAGAATTTTTTCACTTTTTCCTCACATTTTAATGAAAACAATACCGGACATAAATAGGATTAAACGATTCATGTGAATTACAGGAAACAGCTTTTATCGTAGTTCTGTGTACAAGTTGTGTTTTATACTATTATTATCACAATATTGTACAATGCAACTTATATTAGCACACCAACATTGCACGGTATGTAAGTCCGCTTAGAACTGCGCTATGTATTATTTGAGCAAATATCTCCAACGCGTTACTTATCTAATTAACTGATTTATTTGACTGATTTATTGAACAGGCTCATCATTCTATAAAGCAGTTAATCAAAGAAGCTAATCAGTTTAGTAACGGACGTGCCTCCTATTTCGCTAGAAGGGAAAAGTACTGAAACCTCAAAATATCAGTCAAACGTATTGTTGCCTCGTGTATCTATCTATCTATCTGTCCGAGACGGAGGAAACGAACCGCATACCTGCAAAACGAGCCAAAGTTTTAACCTGAATTACATTTGAAAAGGAGAGTTTTCTTTCAGTATTTTATTATTCTCCTTCATCGAACGTAGCGTTTCTGCTAATGCTGCGATGATTGTGGACTGATTTCCCCTTCTGAATGATTTAACGCAATTTTTAATGCGTATAAAAAATCAGGGCTTCGTTTGGGAACCTTATTTCACATAATGAGACTCTGATGATGGCCCAATTTTGGTGCATTCTTTGCTGAGACTGTAAGCAGTTTTTATTGGCGCTCAGAAACGATTCAACTTTGCAGTTTTTCAATTCCCGAAGGAAGGATAGATAGATAGATATATTGACAGATAGATAGATAGATAGATAGAGGACTAAAATGAAAGAGAGAAAGAACTTGGGGGCTTTCATTTACGACATCTAAAGCCTCAGCCAACTCAAGAACTTTTGCTCTGTTTTAGTTTATCAGGTCATATCATCATATGAATAAAATATGAACACTTGTTTGAAAGAAACCGCATCGCTAACAAATTTGACCTTATCCAGTGACCTTATCAGCGGCTTCCTGGTCCTAAATAATGATTAGCCATAAGGCCAGCACCTCGCAAATTCGTCAAGTTAATGAGATATGTTTGAGCTGTATGAAAAATTTCGTAGTAAATCAAGCCCAGAGCATAAAATGGATCTCTCTCTCTCTCTCTCGGAAAGTTCTATCTCAATCTCTATCTCTCTCTCTCTCTCCTCTCTCTCTCTCTTTCCCTTCAGTATCTATCCTTAAAGATCCCCAAAGCATTTGTTGGGACATAGCTGATACATATATATATATATATATATATATATATATATATATATTATATATATATATATATATATATATAATACACACACATTTTATATATATATATATATATATATCATGTATATATATATATATATATATATATATGTATATATATACATATATAATAAAAATAATATAATATATACAAAAAATATAAATATAATATATATATATTAAATGAAGAATTAATATCATTAATACACACTCACATTTTAATAATATATAAAATAAATAAATTAATATAATAAATATATAATATAATTAATATAAATCATATTATATATAAATAATATAATATATAATAGTATTAAATTAAGAAAATAAATTAAAATGACAAATACAATAATGATCATAATATAAAAATATAATAATATATAAATAATTAAAAATAATAATAATAAAAATATTATAGTGATAATATAATGAAATAATATTAACAATAAAAATATTAACTATAATATAAAATAATAATATAAATATAATCACAATTCATAATATAATATATATCATATCTATTATTTAGTTGTATATAATGGTCTACTATATACTTCCCAATACAAATCATTATAATTTATATGATATCGATAATGATAGTATATGTATATATCCCACAGATGTTGCCTTCAGACCAGGTACGTTCATATTTAACTGGTGAGTCGTGGATGACCTATCTGTGTGCAACACAAGCTACACCATATGCCACTATACACCTCACCAGTCACCTCTATAATGTACTATACAGCACTTTTACATTTTTCTCTTATGCTACATACCCTGTCCTAACACTTCACGGCAACATCTCCAAACTTATTTCTTTCACTTACAGTCATCATCTATACTTCACGTCAGCAAAGGAGACTTATGTCAACCATCCCTTAATGCATTACAATCCTGTCTATCATACATATTCCAGGTCTCTTTTAACCATTTTGCATACACATGCACATATACAACGCTACTTTTCCCATCTCACCTACTCTGAGATTCACCTCCCACGGCATCATAACTCCATATATTAGATTTACTAAACACAAACAAGCAACTTCTTTCATTCTTCTACCTTCTATGTTAAAGTTCACTGTTTCACCTTCCGTTTTCCAAATACTATCATAACATTTCTCCTGTTTGCATTTACTTTCATTCTTTTCTTTCAAGCATTTTAAAAGACTTCACTAAATTCTGCAAGCTCTCATCTACCAAATCAGTCCTTCATCATTTGTAAGCACCAGCCATTGCACACTCCATTCACGAACCATTTTTTTTATCACCTGACTTTCTGCCGACACCTTTCGTTCTTACACTGACTTCTCACACCTTTTCATCCTTAAAGATACTATTACACAGCCATGAAGATAACACTCCCAAGACTCATACATACTTGACATCAAACTCCTCGCTCTCACTTAAAATCCCATAACAAATTTCTCTGTCATAATAAAAACTTTCAATTACTCTCAATACCAAACATCCCCAATACTAATCACACTGATCTCTGTTAATTCTATAGCTTACGCTAGCTCTTCCTTTCAGGTCTCTCACACAACTTTTTCACAACAAATACTTAATGCACACTCTCTTCCTCGTCCAACTACTGCTCTTCCCCTATAATCTTACCGTCCTCTTTCTTCATTTCTTAATAGAAATGTCACTATACACCTCCCCTCGGTTACTAAGGAAAGTTATGCAGCTATAATTTTCGCATTCTCTTAAACCACCTTTATCCACCGTTACACGAAGGAATAATGATATCCTTCCCCAATATTTTTAGCTTTTCCCTTATCTAGACATACTCACTCCACTGACAGACGACTGAATTCACTTCAGATAGTACCTCTCCATTTGTATCTCTTATTCCGAGGTCCATTTCTCTCTGCATGTACTCCCTTTACAACAGTTACTATTTATCCCTGAAGTTATTGTTACCAGCCAAGCTGAAGCCTAAACTGGAAATCAAAATACTACATGACCAAGAGCCCCAACATGCAAAGAATATATAAAGAAAGAAAAAAACACCAACACAGGTTCAATACTGGCTTGGAAGACGAGTATTTTCATTTTGTTTCCAAATTTGTATTTAATGTTTTTGGTGAAAATACATAAGGTTCACTTACCTAGCAAGGATGATTACTTCATATTTTGGTCGCATTGGCATAAAACTTCTAGAAAACTGTGTGGTGCTGAACCTCACAAAAAAAAGCTAAGGCTGTTAAACATAACGACATATCTAACGGTACACGATGTTTAGTATAGTCTTGAAAAATCTATATAGGAAGGATGATAAAAATTATAAGCAGTGAGTAAATTTATTGAAAGATGGTGAAAGATTTTCCAGAATTAATAGTCTGAAATAACACTAACGTTTTTGTCCCACAATTTAAGATGTATGTCAGTTCCTGAAAACCAAACGGAGGTTGGGGGGACAGGGATATTGAAAAGATTACATTATAAAAGAATAACATTTCCTCGGGACATACAGCTCAAAAAGTGATAAAAAGACCTTAGGATATACCGACTTTACAAGTATATATTTATGTCATCGATGAAGAGGTAGACCAAACATTTTTCAAAAGTAAAATTATGATAGAAAATACCTCTTATTACTCTAAATTAGTTTTATGTAATTTGGGAAATATTGACAAACCTTCATTAGGTTTTGTTATAGTTCAGCTTATTGTTCTTAATATATACAATGCACTTATTATAGACAAATTTCGGTTAAGAGAGTCAGCACCCACAGATCCCTTTTTTGGAGATGAGAATGAGGCAAATACAAGAGCATCAACTGCAAGAGCAACAA
Source organism: Macrobrachium nipponense (assembly GCF_015104395.2). Taxonomy (NCBI): domain Eukaryota; kingdom Metazoa; phylum Arthropoda; class Malacostraca; order Decapoda; family Palaemonidae; genus Macrobrachium; species Macrobrachium nipponense. The sequence continues at coordinate 75,836,936 of NC_061110.1, read as the reverse complement.
GCTTGTATTCAAACCAAATCACATGATGTGCTTTTATCACATAAATGATCGTAGATAACGGACACTAAAATGAGGAACATCAGTGACTACACTCTCGTAAATTTACTTTAACGCCCATCAGCAACTACTCATCATATCTGCTAAAAGTTCAGTAATACAAAGGAATGTTCCCACAACTTCCATCCATCTATGTTTGGAAGCAAGGATCGCATGATTTACTCGTTAAAAGTAGCACTAGAGTCAAGACCAATGATACAAACTTCATACCAGATCCTGGGGACTTCTGTAACCTAAGATTCTGGAAATTGAAAAAAGTGTACCACTAATATCCAAACCCTTGCAAAAGCCAAAATGCAAACTCTAGGGAATATATGTTTACTTATATAGATGCTTTGCTGGTAGACAACCAAACACTTTTGACACTGTAATTATAAAATTGAGTGGTAAGGGGCAGAACATAAATTAACATTCCTATATTTAACTAATAACAGACTGGTTAGCTTCAAGAAAATAGAAATGAAACAGAGTGGGGTTTGTATTTCACTGCCTACTGACAAACCCACCAGCTTATAGGATAGCTTTTTCCTTTGGACATTAAATGATGGGGCCATCTGATTTAAGAAATAGAGACAAATGTTGAGCCTCCAGTAAAAAAGGTACGTATCTGAAAGTAACCCAACATTCACGTTCCTAAGTTGTATCGGAAAAATACACCTTGCTGTTGACTAACTTTCCCATTTTTTCTTCACTAAATCTCTAATCTTCTAATTCCACCAGTCAATGTATTTTTTTACTTTTTCAACCCTGTTACAATCACAAACATTACCTGCTAACGCTATGACATCCTGAAATTTAGGATACTCTGTAACTACTTCTACTTTATTGTTTACCATTTATATATATATATATATATATATATATATATATATGTGTGTGTGTGTGTGTGTGTGTGTATTTATATATATGTACAATTATGTGTGTGTACGTTTACGCATTACTTTTTACTATATGAGTTTTACTTTTTAGCAGGAGTGGTACCTAAAGGGTAGAGCCTTGTGGTTCTCAGCAAGTCGTTAGGGAAGATGTTCCCTCTCCTTGAACCCTGCTAACGCTGCTGTTACCCATTTTCAGTTGAGTCAAGGCTCTAACACATGTAACGGGAGCGTGCATTTCTTTTAACGCTATCAAATACTTTTTCTCTTCTTGATATAGTCCATAAGTTTTGAATACTTTTACTACTGCAAGATTTGAACCTAAATATATGAAATTTATAAAGCTCTCTCTTTTGTGTTGTTATTGCTAATGGTGTTCAAATTCTCTCACAGAAGGAAAACGCCTCCCTATTTCTCTCGGTTATGCAGTTTATTATATATATAAATGTATATATATATATATATATATATATATATATATATATATATATATATCGAATAATTATATTATATACATATACACATCTCACACACACACACACCACACACATATATATATATATATATATATATATATATATATATATATATATATATATATACATCGAGCTACAAATGTCATTTAATATCCAATTCGGTCTACCAGGGAATTAATATATTTTCATATATATTAACCAAAGGGAAGTTTTTCATTTGATAACAATTTCGTCCTCTCATGAGTTCGAACCAGCGCCCAGCGGACTGACGAAAAATCAGGGTCACTGAAGTCCTGATTTCTCCTCAGTCCGCTGGGCGCTGGTTCGAACCCACGAGAGGAAGAAATTATCATCAACTAAAAAATTCCCCTTTGGTTAACATTTATGAGAATGTATTAATTCCGAGGTAGAGCGAATTGGATATTAAAGGACATTTGTAGCTCGATGGTATATGAATCCCGGTGATGTGATAAAATGACATTTGGAATGTTTTCCACCTATGAGCCGGTGCTGGAAACAAAAGGAAAAGAGGCTAAGTAAAAAATATTCTCATGGCTTTCCAAAACATAAAAACAACAAGGGTTCGCTTTACAGTATCCCTGACATGAAGCAGTTTAATCTAGTTCTTTCGATTTCCCTCCCATTTGAACTCTTCCTTATTCTCAAAATTCCCTTGTATTTCTCTCCTAAAATTTCCCTCAATTAGGTATTCTTCTAAGCTTGGGTATTCCTCTAAGTTTGGGTGGAGAAAGAAAAATAACCAAAAATCAAAAGGACACTTGTAGAAAATTAGAATATATAAATATATATATATATATATATATATATATATATATATATATATATATATATATATATGTGTGTGTGTGTGTGTGTGTGTGTGTGTGTGTATGTATGTATATATATATATATGTATATATATATATATATATATATATGTATATATATATATATATATATATATATATATATATATATATATATATATATATATATATATATATAAGCGAATACCACAGGAAAATGATAGTCAGAAATCCAAGCGCTTTCGTCTTTACTGTGACATTGTCAAGAAATGAATGAAATCCAATTGGAGAGAAAGTTATCAGGTAAACAACAGATCAAAAATACCACACGGTTAATTGTCAAAAGGGTAAAAGTTAAGAAAATAATCCAGGATTATCGGATATCACAAGGTCACAAACCAAAGCATAGATTTAACCCTAACAGAAACTACAAATTATCCGTACAGTTCAATATCCGTACAGTTCAAAACATGTAAAAACTGAATATATTAATTTTGTTGCTTATATTTATCTACAACCTTTTTCGTTATGAAGGCATCAAGTTTAAATAAACCAAGACTTAATTTTAGAACATTTCCATTATTTGACTTGATGAAACAAGATTCAATGATATTCCTTTTAACTGTGTCATTACATGGGATTAAGGCTCTTCCTTGACTCCAGTTAATAGGATGATCTAAATCTCTCACATGTACGAATAATGCATTAAATATTTGCCCAGTTCTCACAGAATATTGGTGCTGTTTGAGACGTTGTGAAAGAGACTTACCGGTCTTTCCGTAATAGACTTTATCACACTTTTTGCAAGGAATTTCATATATGCAGCCTGGAAGATCTCTAGGAGAATTTTTCATTACTAAACTCTTGACATTAATATTACTGAAAACAACATTTATGTTGAAAAGCTTTAAAATTCTAGGAATATCTAAAAACCTTTCATCATAGGGTAATTTTAAAATGTTATGCTTACTTAATTCAAGTTTGTCATTAGTTAAATAAAATGTTTTTCTAGCTCTTTTCCATGCCATCTCTAAAAAAGTCCTTGAGTATTTAAGTTTCAAGGCAATATCATAAATATTTTTAATCTCAGCGTCAATAAACTGCGGGCTACAGACACGTAAAGCCATTAGGAACATCCCAGAAAAAACAGAGAATTTAACAATTTGATGGTGATTGGAGTAGTAATGAACAAAAGAGGCAATGTTAGTTGATTTCCGAAAGACTGAAAAGGTGAAATTTCTATCATTTCTATGGGCAGTTACATCAAGAAAATTCAAATTCAAATTTCTTTCTTCCTCTACAGTAAATTTTATAGACGGGACTAAATTATTGAGATTATTAAGGAATTCCTGGAGATTTTCGTGAACTGGCCAAATACAGAAAATATCATCCACATTTATGTTAAAAAGCTTTAAAATTCTAGGAATACCTAAAAACCTTTCATCATAGGGTAATTTTAAAATGTTATGCTTACTTAAATCAAGTTTGTCATTAATTAAATAAAATGTTTTTCTAGCTCTCTTCCATCCCACATCTACAAAAGTCCTTGGGTATTTAAGTTTCAATGTAATATCATAAATAGTTTTAATCTCAGCGTCAATAAACTGATATATATATATATATATATATATATATATATATATATATATATATATATATATATATAAATTATATAATATATATATATATATATATATATATATATATATATATATATATATATGCTCCGACAGTCCTACCGAAGCTATCATCCCTGAAGTTGCTGATGGAGCTGCCTGATGAGAGGAGCCTTCCTTTGGACTCCTTGGTGAGGACCTGCATGGGACTGAAGACCTTCCTCTGACACCCTGGCTCTATCTACGCACGTCTTGTCCACAGACTGAGGTAAATGAAACTGGAAAATATTCTGTTGGCCCTTCACCTACTGTTCCTTGCACTCATTCCTGTTCCAACTATTTCTAATATTCCCATCCTTATTATTCCCGTATCCTTCAGAGACCAACAGGAATTCACGCAATTGTGAAATCCTTGTGAAATAAGTGTCAAAGTGATATTAATGCGTGCTACTTTTGCTAACAGCAATTTCGTTGCATTTAACATAATATTTAAGCATTGATAAGTTGAGTATTTTGTGCAATTCTCACTTTGCAGTTTATCATTTTACGTAAGTGTACCTTCATTGGGATTTGTGTTACAACGTTGACTGCGTTGCAAATTCATGTACTAGACCTTCTTCGTTGCCACTTAACGTGTTCTACCGTTGCGAAGTCTTGGGATATTACTCCTGAGATTCCAATGGGAGCTTACGCTTGCTTACAGTGCTCCACCATCTAAGTTTCTCAGTGTTGCTAGTTTAAGTTCTTGTTCCATATTTTCATGTACCTTGTGATTCTCTAGGATTACTGATTTTGCTTGCAATTAGGTGGGACATTTGCTTTGCTATTGTAATTAATAGTGATTAATGTCAATAGTGCCATGGAGCCAGTTAGTGCTCCTGTAAACTTTCATCTTTTGATAACTTTATAGCAATTATATTTTGTATGTGGACAAATTACGTTTACCTTCAATCCTTTGAAAAGTAATTTTAGTGGTTTCCTATTAAAGTTCATTCTACCTCTGCTCATAGTTGCATGCCACCTTTAGTCAGTATAGTCATTTTGCACAAAGAATTTTTTTAATAGAGCGAGTTTTGGATTTCTCAAAATAAAACTTAACACCCAGAACGCCAACTATGACAATATATATGTATATGTATATATATATATATATATCGCCAACTATGACAATATATATATATATATATATATATATATATATATATATATATATATATATATATACACTTTTCATTTTGTCATGATAATGCAACGACTGTTTGTCCTTGATTTGTGGTCAAAAGTCAAAGGGCCCAATCATTTATTGGTCTTATCACAATTTTATTCATATGGAGGTTTCCCAGAAGGGAACTGCATACAAACGGCAATTTCTCAAAATTGTACATGGCATGAGTTATACCTTGACAGATCAGTGAGCAAAAATAAGAAAGTTTTAATGTTGTGGCACACAATGCTGAAGTGGTAACCAATCACTGGGGACTAAGTTGATCCTCATTGAGTGTGGCTTTCTGACTGTTACCGGGATATTTTAAATTGGGTAAAATACCTAGTTCAAAGTTCATCATAATGTAAATTCAGTGAGGGTTTTTATTCCTTGATAAAATAAAGGCTTCTGACAGCTGTTATAATCTAATATTTATGTGCGTCCCTCTAGTAGTTCAATTGAAAGTTGGGGTCCATATTTGTCACGGGCTCTTTAAATGAAACTTTGAAAGTTGGGGTCCATATTTGTCACAGGCTCTTTAAATGAAACTATCTTGAAGGCAGCACACTAACCTCCTCGACTGTCAAGTCCTGTACATCCTGAAATATGTTGCATGATGAGACCTACATCCTACTTTTCGACTGGACAAAGGCAACATTGTTCTTGTGCAACAAATGAGAAATTTTCTTTACTACTAGCAGGTGGAAGTTTGTAGCCTTAATGTCCATTATTATTCTCTCATCTTCTTTGTAGGACGTTGTCATCTGTAATTACAGAAAATTATTTTGTATCATCATTAGTATCTCTCAAGTCATCATATCGTTTGATAATCCCCCTTATGCCCATTTAACAATGCTATTAGTAAAGGCAATGTCTACAAGTAGAAAAGTAACTCTCAAGCTCCTTTTTGGTAGTGGCCTATATACTGGAGTGGGAGAAGGCACAGTTAGAGTAGGCGCTGTGATGTCCTCAAGGCACTCACTGGCACTGTTGAGGTGGCACACATGGCTGGCAGACATTGTAGACTATGATATCCATTTTTTCATTACGAAAATATAGGGAAATGTCTAGGAAGGGGAGCTGTTCATTAATGCCCCTCTAAATGGTGAAATGTAGACAACGTTTGGCTTTAAAGGCATTATTCTCTGTAGATTGTCTTCATTCTTGATTTCCATAAAGGTCTTATATGTATACAGACCGGAAGAAAATAGTGAGGATGTTAATTTCCCTGAACACCTCTCATATATGCAACTCATGAACAATTTCACGATGAACTATTAAAAAATGGAGCTTATTGTGATTCCATCAATATGTTGATACATAATGTCCCATAGACATCTGAAGGGGGGCCTCCTTGGTAAAGATACAGAAGACTCTTCACAGACGACCGTTCAAGGATGTTGATAGAAGGGAGCAGTATGCCAGTCATACACAATTTTCATTATGTAATTGATGGACCTATCAAGGGGAGTGTTCGAGACAAGATACTGCACACCAAGAGAGGCAATGGTACCCTTGAAGGCATAACTGCAGGCACGCTCAAGGAATCTGACACAAGAGATGATACTGCTGCAGTAGGAGGAAATTAAGGCATCACAATTTACAACACCCTTTTCACCATCTGATATTAGAAGGTGGGATCTGGCTAATTACAGGGCAAGACAGATTCCAAGGTCTGGGATTTTGCATATTCCCCTCAAAAATTAGCCAAGATCGAAGTCGATTACTGTGCTGGGAAGTTCGATGGTGTGGATGGGTGTTGATCCCCTCTTTGATGACCCGTAGGTGATATTTTGGGTTTTTACTCTTCTTAAATTTCGTTCCATCCTTCAAACTGTCATCAAGGTTTGTAAGAAAAGTACGTCATACACTTGTCTGCTACCAACAGAGCCAGGAGTACTGCAATCGATACATCAAGTCAATAATTGGTATTGACATTTCCGAAAGCAGTAGTTTGGCTGCTACCCACAAAGACCTCAATAGGGCCACCAAACAACTTGCAACGAATGACTTCAGAAACAGCATCATTAAGATGACCTCTAAGAAGATAATCAAATAATGGTGTGACTTTGTAATGACAACAGTGGTGACATAATAACTCATTACTGTTGCAATCAGATAACAACAGCCTTGGAATTTGACGAGGGACTAATATAAGAGATACAACTACCAAAGTCTATTATGTTGGTAACAAGACAAAGAAAATAACAATTATTTAATAACAGAAAAACAAAATTTATCATCTTATTCTCAAAAACAATGTCAGCATCTGTCCAGAGAAGCTCCAGAGATCCAAAACCTAATATACAAACATACCTGCAATACCTAGGAGTATGTGCATCAAGATGCTCTGCCATGAAAAACCGCCAACAGGTTCTTTACACCAATGAATAAAAGCCCTCAAATAATTTACATTAGGAACAATTACTTATTTTCCTTATACTACCCTATGTATGCATTGAGTGGTCACGTCTTACCATCCATAACATCTTCCAGCCCGACTATCAATGCATCCACAGAGCTTTACAATTTTATTAATCCTTATTCCCACACACTGCATTGTGTATTCGGCCACTGATAATAAACACTGATAAAAAAGCAGTACTACTTCAACATACCGATCTCTTGCGACACCAAACCTTACATAACATTTTGTTTCAAAACTCTATTTCATTGTTAAAATTTGTATCCTCGTAACATAAAGTAGAACTAATAAAACAACTTTTTGTAGAAACTAATTTTCTAAAAAAAAAAAATCATCATTCTTTAAACAGCACGGGCCAAGAAAAAATAAGGTAAAAGACCCATTATCGTATCCCGAATGCAGGTAGACTCGATAAGCGGCAATTTTATCTAAGGTTACAAATAGCAGGCCAAAAATACCCTTCCTTCAGTGGGCATTTGTTAAGCGCTGGAGACTGTATAGATCATTTCCTAAAACTCGACACCGGCATTAAAATCCCTCGAATCCTTCGGCCAAACCGTGAGACTTCCCTGTTCTCTCTCACATTCCGGTCTTCCCATGAAAACACATGTAGAGACTGTCACATTTGTAAGAGCTTACAACTATACAATACTACGTTACAGGGATTATTCAATTGAGTAAACATCGTTTATGAGCAATGATGAAAAGTTTGCATTGTATGGTAAGGATGACTCGGAATGTGATTATTTTGGATTTGTGCCGACGAACAGACAACAATCTCATTCAGTTATGAATACCTATTACCACTCTTGTTGAGGCAAAATTTTACTTATTGATTATTGTAGTTGCATTCCATGCTATTCCCTCTAAATCATCATTTTAAACTAAGTAACATGATCATATTTATTTTACTTATTTTTTGCAGAAGTATGTGGAATGGATGAATAAATACAATTGAACGCAGCGAGAACTACCAGTGAAGAAATAAGACATTTGGTGATATACGTAGAATTAAAATGTGCATCACGAACTGACGTCGCCAATTTATTGTTTGCTTGGCAGTGTAGCATCATCTGGACTTCTTCATCTATTCATTCATAAAGTAAGATGTTCAGATGAAAGTTGTTCCTTTTCTATTAGTTGTCATTATGAAATTTCTCAGAGGTGAGTTGACGAAAACTGAGCATACACTAGGTACCTACCTATCTTCTGCTCTTGTCATTAAAATGAACTTGCGTTATTAAACATTATGCTAACAATTCCATTCCCGTTTTTTGACGAGAACTCACTATCGCACACACATTGTATATATATATTATATATATATATATATATATATATATATATATATATATATATATATATATATATATATATATATCCTTTTGCTCTCCTGGTAACTTCCTTTCCAACTGTATTTCATTCGTTCCTTGACGAGGTCTTAATAAAGATGAAAGCGCTTGGATTTCTGCTTATATTTGCTTGTATGTATGTATATGTATATATATATATATATATATATATATATATATATATATATATATATGTGTGTGTGTGTGTGTGTGTGTGTGTGTGTGTGTGTGTGCATGTTTCTCTTAATCTAGCCTAAGAATAATATATTTCAGCGTTCGGCCTATACAAAAAATTCCCATACATTATCATCATTAGGCCTCGTCTTCAAGGTCCCTGAACTCCCCAAAATTATATTTTCTTGAATTTGATAGAAATTTCCTACATACCCAGATTTGTAAACAAAATATGTCTAATGTAGAAAGCCAATGTATATGGTAATGAATTCATTGGCTCTTTCTAAACGGCTAAAGTATCTTGAAAGAAAATTTCATACCCTTATGTCATTTCTGCAACTGATTAATTAGATCAGTAGATTATTTCCATGGATTTATTATTTACACTTTTCTTATAATTACCCACTGTCATAAGAAAGACATTCATTCCAACTGACAGCTGATGAGTTACAAGATTAAGGAAAAATAGGTTTTACCGTCTATCTACCAAATTCATTGAAAAAAATCTCATTAAGTAAGATATATGATGTCCTGAACCAACAAGATCCCCTCTAGGAGATGACATGGTTTGCCATCTGGAACGGGCTGTTAAAAACTTAAGATGTCAAATGACTAAAATGAGTTATTCCAGTAACTCTCTGACTGTGTCCTCATCTGTCATATATATTCTAATGAAAACCTTCCAAATCATTTCGGAAGCTCACTTTCAGAACAAAATCTAGCCAAACTATTCATAAATTAACAGTAAACATCTGATCCTTCGCTGGAGCAGAAGACATACATCAAAGTATGCCACCACGGGCTATTTCTAAGTTTGGGATAAAAACGATGGGTCGCGGCCGCCATCGTCTCCAAGGTTTAATTATTGAAATCATCTTCTCATGTTTCCCCGACGCCATTGGAGTCTCTTAAATCTAATTGGTGTCCACTTGACCTCTTGTGGCATTGAAATCTCCATCTCCATCACCACAAAGAGGGACCTCTCTTTATGGGTATGGTGGGGGAGGGGGGGGACCTTCTTAGGACACACAGGTTTTGGGACCCCCGAAAAGGCTTTGACCCTTGACACGCTGAGCTCGATCAGGGATGAAGTAGAGGCCGAAATGACAGGTTATTCGGAGACAGGCAAACGCCCAAGTGCTCACCCATTATATAGTACGTGGTCGCCGAGTCTCTCATTTGCACTGTGACTTGGTGGAATTTTTGTATATCTTTCCATCTCGAAATTGAAGGGCACTTCGTAAGCTAAGTATTCACAGGGGGATGGGGAGGGGGGAGGGGAGTTGTTGGATTATCATGCAGGATAAGGACAGAGAGAGAGAGAGAGAGAGAGAGAGAGAGAGAGAGAGAGAGAGAGAGAGAATAATTCTAAGTCTGGTGACCAACGAACATAATAAGTACGAAAGGGCAAGTACAATAATAATGAGAGAGAGAGAGAGAGAGAGAGAGAGAGAGAGAGAGAGAGAGAGAGAGAAAATAATTCTTAGTTTGGTGACCAACGAACATATATAATAAATAAGAAAGGGTATGAACAACAACAATAATAATGATAATGAGAGAGAGAGAGAGAGAGAGAGAGAGAGAGACGCTTGAGGAAATATTTCAGTGACCAAAGCAGTTCTTCGACTGTGATGAAAAAATCGTAAGAAATAAATAAGAGAGAGAGAGAGAGAGAGAGAGAGAGAGAGAGAGAGAGAGAGAGAGAGAGAGAGAGAGGCAGTCAGTCCACCTTGGTTGTCCATGAGGAAGAGCAATATATTTGAAGCTATTATCAAAAAAATGTTATCTTAGCTTTTGATGACCATAAATGACTGTCCCTTTGAGAAAGAGCCGAGAAAAGGTATAATTAACCCCCAGCGAGTGACCGTATCGAACAAGTTATAAAAAAGGAGGTTTCCTATTAATTAAGACCTTAGGACTATTAATATGAGCTTAATCTGTTAATCAGTTGCTTAAAACTACGTATGACCAAATTCTACAAGTAATTAAATAATGGAAAACGTAAAGGAATAACAATGTCGACCACATGCACACACAAACACTCGCACACACTTACACATACATACATAAGGGCACGACTGAGAAACACATTGCTTATCGTACCTCGGGCAGGCGAGGCGAAGGGTGGCAATTGTCTTTGCTTTGGACGGTGATCAGACGATGTAGTTTGGCGTCGTTAATCTGGTCTTCATCCCGCTGGGCAGGGCCATTTTTCCATTGGTCTTCAGGTACAAAAATGTTATTTCTTCGCTACATATTATACAGAATAATGCGTCAAGAATCAAATGAACGTCATGCATAACTTACTAGACTACAGTCAGTCAAAACCGGTCATCCTGAATGCCGTTCAGCCAGATGTTAAAGGCACACATGACTGGTGCCTTGATCGAAAAATCGAATTCCAGTGAACGTTATTTAGAGAGAAGGGACCTCAGTGAGACACACAGCCTGGCGATCAAGTGGCGCAGTTCTGAGCTCAAACGTTTTGTATCCTCAGGCCAAATAGGCGGGGTGATGGCACGTCCGAATACCTTCACTCTCGACTTGGGTTTCGTCCTTGAAATTTTCCCACACAATAATTCTGACAATCAAAGGCACTAGGTCGTTACAGGCACGGCAAATTATCCTGTCCTAAGACCTTGATGATACGCCATCTCGTAAGGAGAGCATTGTAATGCATGTAATCTCAAAACCGGGAAGGAGGACTCGAGACCATCACAGCCGTTTCGGAAGGACCGTTTTCGCACACCGGGATAGACCGAACAATGTCTTAAAACGGGGAATCTTAGACATAACCATTATATTATGTTGTGTCTTCTGTCCTTATCAATTTCATGAGGACGATGGCAGTCTTTTATACCGGAGTTAATATAACCTAATTATACGTTTTGCTCGGGACAAGTCTTGAAGGGGCTACGCTGATAGAGGTTTAAGACTCTCGGCTCTCCTTCGCCCCCTCCTCTCCCTAGTACCCCCTCTAAGTTTGATCTGTAATTATACTTTTAATTGGAGTTATTTGCATAGGTTTCGCAAGGACACCGCCACAGCGACAAAAGCTGTCGCAATTTTGAACAAGTGCCCTAGCATGCCCAACATATGGTAGACCAGAGAGTGATGGAAGCAAACCGGAAGAACTGTTCTGATTCTTAGCTTCCCGATAACTTTTAACATATCTGTGACGAGATTTATTTTTTTTTATGAAAATGTCAGCTCCTTCAATCAAAGGATGAAAGGACGATAAGCATGCATACATGCACACACAGATGCATATATATGTTTGTGTTAATACAGGGCGCTTGCAAGTGCACACAAGACATAAAATATTTAGAATTTAATAAGATTTTAATAAAGCAGTAATTTTAAATCCCAAATTTTCCCATGAACAAGGTTCTCTTCATTGAAATGACAAAAGGAAATATTCGTCTATCCAGTTTACAACGCAAACGTAAATTAAGATACACGCGAGGAAACTTCGTACAAAAGCACCAATTTCTTGTTGCAAAAAATCAAGAGAGGTTAAGCGACAAAGAAATTGATTAAACGTAAATTTCCCTTTTTATAATTTCAGGTATGCTGATGAGTTACTTGAAATACGCACTGCGGTTTGTTCGTAGTTGGCTGAGAAAAAGATAGACATGTGAAGGTCCACGTAGATATATATATATATATATATATATATATATATTATATATATATATATATATATATATATATATATATATTCTTTTACATACACGTATATGATTTGTAAGAATCCCGTGTTTTAAGATTGGTTGTTTTCCTGGACTCTAACGATTCCAATATATATATATTATTATATATATATATATATATATATATATACATATATATATATATATATATATATATATATTTTAGTATATGTATATGAGTATGTATATATATATATATATATATATATATATATATATATATATACATATGTATATATATAAATTCATTGAGCTGTTTTCCTAAAAAGGAGTGGCTCCCGAGGAAACACTAAGACCACTGACTTGATCATACTTTAGCTGCTGAATTGAGGGTGAATTCCCTGTGCATAAAATTACACTCAAGGCTCACCGTCAGCAAGTCGAACACACTTCACCATTCACTTATATCTCACACACTATCCAGCACCTCTTTTGCCTCATTCATCCAACATTCACATGGGCCTCCTCGTTTCATCCTAACGGTTTTGAATTATACACTTTATTACCTACCTATAGTCGACGATTCTTTCAGCAGGACCAAACCATCTTCCAACAAACATCCAATGTATCCTCTATGCGGACCTTGATACCAGTTCCTGTCTGTATATCCATATTTCTCACCACCTTACTTCTCATGCATATACTCGTACAATGTGTCCATAAAATCATTCCCTGATTAATAAAATTAATAACTAACATTATTGCAGATATGACCATACAACTCTCACATTCTGTTAAGCAATTACTAAAGGTTTTTTTGTTTGCCTACAGATGCCACTCAATCTGCCAGCTGAGTCAAGAATAACAGGAATGGTGTTATTGCAAGAGAAAGCCCAGTGTGTGTTATGGTACCACAAAACAAAATCACCTGTTGCAGTTCAACGCAAGTTCAGAATGAGTATCGACGAGATCCACAGTATGTTAAAGACTGGTTTAAAAGGTTCTCAGTGACTGGAAGTGTTGAAGATCATAAGAGAAGCGGTAGACCCTGTATGGGTGATGCATCCACTGGATTGGGAGAAATAGCCCAACATTCTAGAATGGCCACCCCGTTCACCAGACATTACCCCTCTTGATTTTTTCTTTTTGGGATAAAGTGTACAGTACACCAGTACCTAATGTTGAGACTTTAAAAGCAAGGATAGCAGCAGCTCTAGCAACGGTGACAATGGCGTGAGATAGAATTTCGCTTAGACATACTCCGGGCAACAAAGGGGGCACATGTTGCAATTTATTAGTAATGTAAAAAAAAACTTTAGTCATTGATGTTGAAATTGAAGAAAACCTTATACCTCTACCTAACATGGTTTGTGTGTAATAAAGGTCTGAAATCAGGGAAAGGCTTTATGGACACCCTATATATATTTGGAAAAAGAATCTCAACAGCTTATCCCTGTTTTTCTTATTCATACCAAAACCCAATAAAAAGTGAAAAAGTGTGTTTGCCAACGGCCTCAAAAGAAGAGGCCAAAATAGCATTTAGGAGACATTTCTTCCTACCAAGGGGTCCACAAACCTTTACCAGCTGTTCATTTGCTCTCTACCCCATACCATTAGCACTTCCTAGACGGGTATTATCCAAGTTATACTGCTTACTACTACTGTATTAGCAGTCTTTAATAACTAGACTGCCACTGATTGAAGGTGATGCTTGGCTGCCAATGAAATGACATTGCCAATCAGTGGAGTTCACAAAAATCCACCAAGCTCTTTTGTGTCCCGGGATATAACGCATAATAATCTCAAGCCATTGGGACATATAAACATATGTACATCCACATCCACACACACACACACACACACACACATATATATATATATATATATGTATATATATTTGCGTGTGCTTATAAATATGCTTTTACATGTGAGCATCTATGAGTTATATATATCAATACACATATAAAAAAACCCAAAAAATAGGGATAAAAGACCAAAAAACTCGTTGTGTAGCAATAATCCTCAAGTACATGGTTCGCTGAAACGATAACAGAGACGTAAATTAAAAATAAAAAAATATAAAAAATGGAGATTGAGGTTCTTACCGAATCGCTAGTAGCCGTATTAAACCTTTGTTGAAACACTCTCAAGAAGGAAGGTATCCTTAATTAAATACATAAATGCATATAAATTTGTAGATATATATATATATATATATATATATATATATATATATATATATATATATATATATGATAATAACTTGATCACGAAGTATATAAAACGTGATGCTATGTATAAATAAAGGTTTTTTTGCCACGAAGGAAAAAAATGAAAAAACGAGTTGGCCGAGTACTTTCGGTCCTATTCGGACCCTTTACTGAGGTCCGAATAGGACCGAAAGTACTCGGCCACTCGTTTTTTCATTTTTTTCCTTCGTGGCAAAAAAACCTTTATATATATATATATATATATATATATATATATATATATATATATATATATATATATATATATATAAATGAAACGTCTAATGGAAGTAACAACAACTTCATAACAGATGACTGAAAATTTAGATGAAAAAAAAAAAAAATGAACTCGTTAGGATCACGGACAATTGAACGATTTCTGTAAATTAATCGTTTATCCTATACAGGCTCTTGATTAGTCTAGTCCATTTTCCTGGTCACTTTAACTGGGCATCGGGTTATATTTTGGGGTCATTTCATTTTGTTCCTTTGTGATTCACCTTCAATTTATCTTTCATGAATTACTGAAATCTCACAACGCAACATTTCTATTCACGAAATTTAAATCAGTTTACCACGAGATAAAGAAAGAAGAATGTGCTACTCGAAAATACAATCAGGGTGTTGTCCCTTTCAATAAATGTTTAAAAATAACACCATGGTAATAAGGATCTCCTAAACAAGGTTTTCTTTCTTAGTATGAGGAATTTTCAAGTATTCATGTTCCCATTTCATTACCCGTAACCTTTACAAAAAATGAACAGAAAGCACAGCCTCCGTGTGAAGACGGAATAAGAAATATTTCAATACGATCTCACAGTCGGGATAATGACAGAGCGTCCGCTGGATAACAGTGGTCAGTGAGCATCTTTACGTGGCATCGAACCAGAATCAGGCATTAGAAATTATATGCAGAGGAAATGCTTCCTAGTTTAATTGGCTAATTACGGATCAAACAACCCAAAATCAAAAGGAATCGATCCGCAATATGTAGATGACACTAAATGCTGTCTACACAAAATGTGAAACTACTTCTTTGAAAATGTGTACGTAAAATGTTCCAACGCTGACTTCTCCCAAAATTTGTTGGAAGGCAGATTTCCGTTCCCTCCGTAGGAAACAGCCTATCTTTAATTTGCTAATAAAGTTCTGGAACCAATAGGGTAACGATTTATTTCAGACAGAAACAAAGGATGGTCTTTACCACGTTAATGTCATTTTATAATATATTTCTTCGCAAAGGAACTAGGCTGCACTCCCCACCATGGTTTTTTTGTGTGTGTATGTAATGAAAAAATTTAATTAATGCATGCACAGTGTGTTTGTCATGGTCAGGTGGTCACCTCATTAGCAGTAGAAGGTCTGAGGCCTATTCCAGTCTCCAAGACTGGGCCTTTGAAAACCCAAGTAGTGTGTCACGTGTCTAGCAACCTCAATTCAAAATGACTGCTGAGAACTGGAAGGGTAATAACTTCAGCAACCTTCCTCTCTGAGTGGACTGTTACATTTACATTCTTACTACTACATCAAGGCTATATTACCTGTCCAGAAAATTGCCATAACACCAGCAGCTTCATCTACCTACTCAAAAAACCTATCTACCTTTTATCCATACTCGCCCACACGCACACTAAGCCAATTATCCCGATTTTTCTCGTATTTAAAGGCCCCATTCTTCCCTATACGAAACAAATGGAATATACACTACTATATAACATATATTTACCGTTTAGACAGTAGCTAAAGTATATATGAACGTGGCAGTGACATTCATCTTTTTTTCCTCTGAGGTCATCACTGTTTATAATGAGAAAGTCTATGAATTTCAGGTGTGTGCCAGTTGTAAAGTAGTCCACATACGTCACTTTTCATACAGAATTTGTGTCTGAGCATTACAGTTTGCCATGTTGTCTCCTTCCAATCCAAAACATTAATTCAATAATTCTTCTAAATTGTCCATGAATCGACAATACAATAGACCTTGATAACTGTACATAAAAACACACGCTCTCACGGAGACGGAAAAAAAAAAAAGTCAAATATCTCTTGCTGTTTTTAAATCTATATTCAAAATAGGACTGTGGCATAAACTGAATTTTTTCAAAAAATACCTCCATATAAAATGTGACGATTTTCATGGATGTTTTGTTTAATCTACTAGCGCTGCTGTTTCCAGTCATTTTATGAATGACTTAAAAAGATAACAAGAATTAAACTGGAAATATTATCTTAATAAATAATTTCACTATCAATGACACTGTTTTTATTTTAACTTACCCCAGTGTTCAATTTAACATGCATTAATTAACTATATGGCATTTAAGCAATTACATTACATATTAGTATAACGTATATGTTGAATATATCTATATAGCTCAGCAAATGGAATATTTTAGAAACTGTCATGGAAAAACAGTTCATGCCATTAATCAAAATATAAACACACACACACACACACACACACACACACACACACACACACATATATATATATATATATATATATATATATATACATACATACATACATACATACATACATACACACACACACACACACATATATATATATATATATATATATATATATATATATATATATATATAAAACTTTATCTGAAGTCAGTTTTTCATGTTGGCAAAGACCGATAAAGTTCCTAAAGAATATCATATCATTAGAATTTTGAACAATAAGAGTAAATCCTACCATGCTTACAAATGCACTAAGGTCTTGTGTCAAAAAATTTGGAAAGCGGTTGTTGGATGGACTTAACATGAACACCTAGTGTAACGTCTAGGTAAATAACGGATTATCATTCCATTATCGATTCCCTATGTAAAGAATTTATTTTCCATTATGAAGAATTATAAGGAACCAGGCCTTTACCACACGGTAAATGATATTCCGTTATTTACCTAAGTTACACAGGGTGTTCATGTTAAATCCATCTACCAAACGCTTTTCAAATTTTTTGACACAAGACTTTAGTGCATTTGTGAGCATGGTAGGATTTACTCTTATTGTTCAAAATTCTATTGATATGATATCCATTAGGAACTTTATCGTTCTTTGCCAACATGAAAAACTGACTTCTGATCAAGTTATTTACAAAGGCAATCATCTCATAGTCAGGTCTGGACAACTGGTCGGCCATTTCACGGGGTCACGATGTCCGGTCTGTTTTCTATAAATGTTGTTTATCAATCCATAAGAAGCAGTTGTAAAATGGAAGAGAATCCCCGCTTCCCTAACCAAATATCTCTCCGATTTCCTAATAGCATGTCATGTAATCATGGCATAAGAAAATCTTTTCATATATGGAGGTGTGATTCACCAGTTTCAGTGCCATGGAAAGAGTATGGACCAAATGTCATAACTTCCAAAACAGCAGCCCATTCAATATTTCTTGGGCTCTGATGACGGGTCCTTCCTCAATCCAACGTATAAATTTCGAGCAGCTCATGAGTGAATATTAGGCTGCAACTATGATGACTTTGCCAGATGAACATTAAAAAGAATGCAAAGATTCAGCTGCTTCGTGCAATGCTAATTCACTGACTTAAGTTGGTTCATATCTATAGACTCACGCAGATGTTTTCTTCCACTATCTTGCCAATCTCAGACATTTCCTGTTCTCGTAAATCAAAAGAAAGTCTTGCAAACGAAAGAAAGAATCTCAATATTTTACTGAAATTAAAGTCAAAAGTTATTGTCTAAAAGATGTCATAACGGTAAGGATGCAAATGACAATAAAAGATAATTGTAACGTGGTAACTGCCATTAAAATGCTTGTAGTTGAACGCTATGAGGCTCTGCTTTGGATGCAAAAGGTAAAACTTGATTCTTTCTACAAAATCTAGAAAATTAAAACTACTGGTACTGGTACACTTCTCTAACTGTTTTGATTTAAATCGAAAAAAAAAAAAAATTCTATCTTACAAAGGTTCAGAAGGGAAGAAGGATGGTGGAAAGTGAAAGAGTGACATTTGACTCCTACGAAAACGTTGAACAAAACTTTTAAAAGTGGAGACGTTATCGCAATTTGGGAAATACCTTGGTTAGTGATGGTTGCGTGATGTGCTCATGGTGCTTGTAAGGGTCAAATGAAATAAATATCTTGCAAGATTCCATTTCCTAAGAGGGATTTGCTTTCGGTCTCCCTTTCTCACATAGTACTATTTCAGCCCCTGTTCCCCTGAACCCAAGAAGTCAGTATTCAATCCTACCAGTGGAGCTGGAAATCTATGCTCACGGTAAAGTTATAGACACATCTCTGGCCTGACAAATATGTCCAAATATTTTTATTCATTCTTTTTACTTTCCCATTTTAGTAAACTTCGACTACAAAGGACGCCAGGTCACCAGTGTATATATATATATATATATATATATATATATATATATATATATATATATATATATATATATGTATATATAAAGGAGGGGGGGGGGCAGATTTCAGTATGCCTTTATTTCCGGAACGCTTGCTGCTCACGTCCGTAGAAATAGTCATGAAATATTACAACCTTCTTGGTTTTTACTTGTTGATTTAGTTAAATACTGTTAAATGGGATTTTCATATGTGTATTACTTTACCCCTTTATTGCCGAGTTTATATATACTATTTCTATAAAAGCATATCTACATGTTAATGGCATATATGGACTATTCCTTTATCTTTTTTTAAAGATCGTGAATAATGAAAAAAATCATTTACCCATGAGCAAGACCCAATGACATTAACGGCTTATATTGTGGAAAAGCCAGTAACGCATTACTTCACCGAACCTAAAGCTAGAAGTTATTGTCTAAAACATGCCATAACTGTAAGGATGCAAATGACAACATAATTGCATGTGTGAATCTTCCTATCGGGACTAAATCACCACTTTGGGCATCACTGAGAGTGTTTTTATGCATATATGAATTTCAACATTTACTACATTTCTACGGAAGCTATATATATATATATATATATATATATATATATATATATATATATATATATATATATATATATATCAAGTATAAAAGGCCCATTAAAACACTCTTGCTTAAACCAGAGTGTTTAATGGGCCTTTTACACTTGAGACGTATCCTGTTTTAACAGAAGATCTTATCTACATATATATACATACACACACACACGCATATATATATATATATATATATATATATATATATATATATATATATATATATAAAGGAAGAGGTGTCCAATCAGACGACAGTCATGTACACGTGTTTATTAATAAACGTTTCATGTTGTCACCAACACATCATCAGTCTGCAATTAAAATTCAACATTAAAATACACTTAAGAATTACAATCTTTTCTTTGCATGTAAGGTTACTTTCGAAAAGAAAAATTTTCCTATAATTGGCACCACAAAGCAAACTACCCATCTAACTACCCTTGAGTCATTGTTTATTAAGCACCTTTCACCTAGTTTAAACTCCAACACCTCGTCGTCTCCTCTCTCTCTGGCGTGAGGTTTACGTTGTATGCAGACATTACCGTTTTTAGTCACACAGCTCTTTCCTTCTTTATGAATAGGTAGTTTTCTTCTCATTCCCTATTTTAACGTTCTGAGTATATTATAATTTTATTGTCATTTTTAAGTTTATTTAATTTTCATTGTAATTTTTAAGTGCATTTTAATGTTAAATTTCAATTGCAGACTGATGATGTGTTGGTGACAACATGAAACGTTTCTTAATAAACACGTGTACATGACTGTTGTCAGATTGGACACCTCTTCCTTTATATTTATGGTTTTCCTGATGTGATATATAAAAATATATAAGCTGATTAAGATTTGAAAGTTAAATTGGCTGTTGTGTTTCTACACAGAATTCAAACATGGCAAAACAATAAAACGATATCTAAGAGACTGGCGATTTAAGAATAGTAAAGCTCTAATTAGAATATTAGGAGTCAGACAGCAGGATGCCGTTAAAAATCATACAAAATCGAGATTTCATGGAAGTTCCATATGTATATGAGATCATGAAGGAATGGGAGATGCAGATGCCTTGAGCATTTCCTTTGTACAAACACTGGGAGAACATTAAGCCACATTGCCAGCTGGGTTTTTGTGGGCACCAGAAATGTTGGAAGACCCAGACCTAAATTAACTATGATTATTTAGGAAAATTTGCCCATAAAGTGAAAAATTGAGGCTATTTTCCGCCATTCATTGAAAAGCAAGAGATGGAGTGATTGGATGGTAAGCTTGAAGAAAGGAAGCGGAAATGAAGTGTAGCAAAAGGCTAAACAGTGGGTGTGGCTACGGGCCGAAGAGATGCAGCAAACAACCTTTAGTAATACCTACAGTTCACCACGTGAGATGCGATGAAGGACCCCCTTACGGATCCTGCTTAAACTCTGAGAAGGAAGAGAGGATATGAGTGGATATTTGTTGAAGATAAAGCACAGGAAGTACACGAAAGGCCGAATTTCTCAAAGGCCATTTTGACTGGTGGTGACAATGATGATGATGATATTGATATAAATCTCTCTCTCTCTCTCTCTCCAATCATACCTCATTTTCCCTCTCTTTCTTCTCCTTAACACCCTCTTTACTCTCTGTCAGTCCCTTGTATGATTTTTAAGTCCATAATTACAAATCAAATTCTGGATCACATTGATAGAAACAAAACAGATCTTGCATATCAAACATCTTAGAGTTTTTCCATAACATGCTTGGCATTTACGACAGTAGAAGAGCAATAGATATACTCTACTCAGATTTCCAAAAGGCCTTTGACAAAGTTCCACACAAGAAACTAATGACATCAGTTAGAGCTTTAGTAATTGTAGGTGAAACAGCAGACTGGATTGAAGACTGGCTAATAATAGAAAACAGAGTCGTAATAAACTATGAAGAATCAGAACGGGTAGCTGTGACAAGTGGAGTTCTACAAAGTTCTGTCCTTGGTCTGCTCTTGTTAATTATTTAAACAAATTAACAATGCAGCAGACCCAGAGACAGTAGAAAGTTTATGAAATGATCTAAAGAAAATATGAGAGTGGTCAAAAAGCTGGCAAATGCATTTTAAAAATATGAAAAATACAACCCTCATGACAACTACATGCTGCTTGGGAATTACCAATACAGTGCATAAAAGCTGAAAAGGAGTCACAGAAACTAGTGGGATACATAGAGACAGTTCAAATACAAAAACAAGGAAATTGTGCTGCAGCTGTGCACATCAACAGTTAGACCTCATCTTGAATATGCAGTACAGTTTTGGTCACCAACACTAAGAAAGGACATAAATAGACTAGAAGGGGTACAAGCAAGAGCAACAAAATTAATTCTATCCATCATTGTGGGAACTTCAATACATACTATATATGACACATGGAATAAACTGCCACCAGAATTTGTCACAAGCAACAGTGTGGAAGTCTTTAAAAGAAAGCTAGACAAAACCTGCTCCTAGAGATATGTGAGCACACGATGTCTCTTTGGATGGACTAATAAGTCTTTGAGACATCCTAATCCTTGTAACTCCGTGTAACTCTCTCTCTCTCTCTCTCCAACCCACCTTCATTCTTTTCTTCTTTCTCCTCCCTAACACCCCCTCTACTCTCTCACTTCCTCTCCCTCTCACTCCCTCTTTGTCACCCCCTTCACAACCCCCAACCCATTTGGTGCCAATGATATCTTACTTCCATAGCAT